>NC_142678.1:3439669-3739669 GCF_964200805.1 Pocillopora damicornis
TACAGGGATTGTTTAGCCTTTTGTAGCTTCAACTTCTGATCAACCTCCTCTGGTAGCTTCGGCTTGAGCAATTGGTTTGAGGTTGGGAGTGGAGTCTTTGTTCTTCTACCGAATAATCGCTGAACAGGTGACGAGTTGAGTGTTTCTGTGGGAGTATTTCTCCAGTCCAGCAGGGCAAGATATGGGTCTTGTTCGGACTTGACGGCTTTCTCTAGCAGATGTTTTGCTGTCTTCACCGTGTTCTCGACTTTGCCGTTGGACTGAGGATATGTTGGAGAGCTTGTTATATGTTCAAAACCATAAGTGTCTGCGAACTGTTGGAACTTTGCGGAAGAAAAGGGCTGTCCATTATCCGATACAAGCTGGTCGGGAATTCCATGGCGGGCAAGATGGGCTTTCAACTTCTTCACAACTTCGTCTGCTGTCTTGCTTGTCATTCTGTCGACTTCAAAGAAGCTTGAATAGTAGTCAACGGTCACCATGAAATCTACACCGTTCAGATCAAAAAGATCAACTGCGATTTTCTCCCAGGGTCTACTAGGCAGTTCGTGACAAATCATTGGCTCTTTTCCTTGCTCGACAGGCTGGCTGTTGCAGACGGCACACTTTGCTACATAATCTTCGACATCTTTGTTCATCCCAGGCCAAAAAACTACTTCTCTTGCTCTTCTGAGACAGCCTTGGATGCCGATGTGGCTCCGGTGGATCTTAGCCAACATGTCAGCTTTCACGCTCATAGGGATAACTAGTCTTTCACCTTTGAACACCAGTCCATTCTGTAAAGACAGTTCGTCCCGAAATGTAAAGTAACCACTGATGTTTGCTGATACCCCAGCTTTGGTAGCTGGCCAACCTTGCCTGATTGTTCTCTTCAGCTCTCTCAGGGTAGGATCGGATTCTGTTGCTTGCTGAATGGCAATCAGCGTTGGTTCCGATACTGGCAAGTATTGTATCATATTGATGTGCTCTAGCTCTCTTTCAGTGTCTCCTCTCATGTCCTCTATGTACATAACATCTTCTGCTACATCTTCTTTTGTGCTCTTGCGCACTCTGTATGCTCTGCTCAGTGTATCTGCCAGATACATTTCAGTCCCTTTTTTGTAAGACACTTGAAGGTCAAACTTCTGCAATCTTAGCAACATTCGCTGGAGACGTTTAGGCGCACTGAGTAGACTTTTACGGAAGATGCTCTCCAAGGGTTTGTGGTCAGTTTGGATCTTGACAGGTCGACCATATACAAACTGCTCAAAACGTTCTACTCCGAAAAGTATTGCAAGCATCTCTTTCTCTATCTGGGCATAGTTCACTTCTGTTTCTGTCATGGAACGAGATACATAAGCCACGGGCTGGCCTCCTTGCATTAGACATGCACCAAGTCCTCGGTCTGATGCATCACACTGCAATTCCACGTCGTCTTTGGGGTTAAAATACTTGAGGACAGGGGCAGCTGAGAGTATCTCCTTAACTCGCTTGAAACTACAACCTTGTACTTGCTCATCCCAACGGAACTGGTTCCCTTCTTTCAAAAGGTCTCTCATTGGGGATGTAACTTCTGACAGGTTAGGAGCAAACTTCTGGAGGTAATTTACCATGCCGAGAAGTCTCTTGAGATCTTGTTTGCTTGTCGGGGTTGGCATCTCTTTGATACCTTGTACCTTGTCTGGGTCTGGCTTAAGACCATCTTGACATATAACATGTCCCATAAACTTCACTTCTTTGCGACGTGAGATGCTTGCAATACTTTTGCACATGGTGTCAGTGATTTGGGATTCTTCCTACAGAATCGTCGCTGAAATACTTGAGTGCATTTTCAAGCCAAACTCAGTGAATCTAGCTCCAGATGACCGAATCAGGCTCGTCGAGCGTAGCTTCAACAAGCACGCAGCCAGCAACTCCTCAATTTATCCAGTCCTCTATTCCTTTACCGTCGAAACTAGACTTCAAGGGGAACTTAGCTGTGAATTGGAAGAAATTTAAGCGGCTTTGGACAAACTACGAGATCGCCTCACGGCTCAGTACGCAAAGCAGTAATCTTCGAACAGCCACATTGTTGACATGTATTGGCCCAGATATCCTGGAGATTTACGATGGTTTGCCCTTCGGAAATGAAGAGGAGAAAACCGACATCGACAAAGTGATAGAGCTTCTAGACGCCTTTTTCATCGGTGAGACGAATGAAATATACGAAGCCTATCTGTTCAATCAGAGAGTACAGGAGGTCGGTGAGTCATTTGATGTTTTCCTTACAGCTTTACGTTCGTTAGCTAAAACGTGCAATTTTGGCATCATGCAAGAGCGAATGATTAGAGACAGAGTTGTGGTAGGAATTAGAGATAACGCCACCCGAAAAAAGCTGCTAGCTGAGAACAAACTAACTCTTAACAAGTGTATTGATATTTGCCGTGCGAGTGAAACCACATCCAAACAACTTAAGGAGATGTCCCATGCGGAGGAGGTTAGCGCCGTTGCCACAGGCCACCCAAAATCGAAGATAGGTTTTCGCCATAATAAAGTACGAAATCTCAGTAAAGTCCAACGCCCCGTCCCCAACAAAGTAACAGAACCAGTTAGATGTAAGTTCTGCCACAGAACCCATCCTTTAAAAAAGGAACTCTGTCCAGCATGGCAGCACAAGTGTGATAACTGTGGTCGAATGAACCACTTCTCAGTGGCTTGCAGAAGTCAGAAAGCTAACAAAAAGCAAACTAAGAAGTCAGTTCACAATGTAGAACAAGAAGTTCAGGAGTTTAATGACGAAGATTCTGATGATTACTTATTCAGTGTAGAATCTGTGAGCGTCCTTTATGCAAAAAACAGTCCTAAGAAGATTTATGCTAACATGCGCTTGAGGGATGAAACAGTGAAATTCCAGTTAGACTGTGGAGCAACAGTCAATATCCTCCCAGCAGATATTTATCAGCAGGTATTTAACGATCCGCGAATGGAACGCCTTCAGCCTACTCAAACTACCCTTGTCATGTTCAACAAATCAGAGCTGAAACCTCTAGGATGTACTAAGGTCGAGACCTTCAACCCCAAGAATGGACAGTGTTTCCTCACGGAATACACCGTCGTTCCAACAGGTCACACAGCACTCCTTGGTGCTGAATCGGTGCAGCAGTTTGGCCTCATAGTGATTAACACCGATAACATCATGTCTCTCTCGAATGAGATTCCCACACAGCCGGATCTCGTGAGCAAATTCGGAGATGTCTTCTCAGGAGAAGGAAAGCTCAAAGGAAAGCTTCACCTCGAGATTGATAAGTCTGTAACCCCTGTGGCACTGCCAGTGAGGAAAGTCCCCTTTGCAGTAAAAGAGCCTTTAAAACAGGAACTAGAACGCTTAGTTAAGATAGGCATCTTGCAACCAGTAGATGTTCCAACAGATTGGATTTCCTCAATGGTGGTCATTAAGAAGAGCAATGGAAAGATAAGGTTATGTATTGACCCAAAACCTCTGAATAAAGCACTCAGGAGAAATCATTTTCCCCTTCCAGTGATCGACGATCTACTACCACTCCTTACAAATGCTAAAGTCTTCAGTGTCGTCGACGCAAAGAACGGGTTTTGGCATGTGCAGCTAGACGATGAAAGCAGTCTTCTGACCACATTTGGTACCCCCTGGGGAAGGTTCCGCTGGACGCGGATGCCCTTCGGCATATCACCCGCTCCGGAAGAGTTTCAGAGGAGATTGGAATACGCCCTGGAAGGTCTTGATGGAATTAAGCCAATATTTGATGATATCCTTGTTTTTGGTGTCGGAGAAACAGAAGCTGAAGCACTTTCTGACCATGATGCAAAGCTGACAGCATTGTTAGAACACTGCCGCGCTACTGGCATTAAGTTAAACAAAGAGAAGCTTAAGCTCCGTCGCAAAGAAGTGAAGTTTATGGGACATGTTATATGTCAAGATGGTCTTAAGCCTGACCCAGACAAGGTACAAGGTATCAAAGAGATGCCAACCCCGACAAGCAAACAAGATCTCAAGAGACTTCTCAGCATGGTAAATTACCTCCAGAAGTTTGCTCCTAACCTGTCAGAAGTTACATCCCCAATGAGAGACCTTTTGAAAGAAGGGAACCAGTTCCGTTGGGATGAGCAAGTACAAGGTTGTAGTTTCAAGCGAGTTAAGGAGATACTCTCAGCTGCCCCTGTCCTCAAGTATTTTAACCCCAAAGACGACGTGGAATTGCAGTGTGATGCATCAGACCGAGGACTTGGTGCATGTCTAATGCAAGGAGGCCAGCCCGTGGCTTATGTATCTCGTTCCATGACAGAAACAAGTGAACTATGCCCAGATAGAGAAAGAGATGCTTGCAATACTTTTCGGAGTAGAACGTTTTGAGCAGTTTGTATATGGTCGACCTGTCAAGATCCCACTCCTGACACCATGTGGCGTTGTTTATAGGAAGAACAAGACACACACAGGTGAAGTAACACAAGTCTATTTAATCGATGTCCGACGACTCTACAAAACCGGAAAGCATGGTCTCTAAAGTTTTGTTGCCATGGTAGTTATGACGTAAATGCGGACCGGAAGTAAATAGAACGATAAACATCGATATCGTTACAACATGGAAGAATATAGGTCAGGTCATTTCTAAATTAAGGTTTGCCTGTTTTATTTCTGTCAACAACAAATGAACAGACAACAATAGATGGGGCATTTCTGCTTTAAGAGCAGTAATGTTTCATCCTAAATTGGATGCTATCTGTACTAAATTATTCTTCTTCGAGGTTGTATTATTTTTATTAGCGCTAGACGCGTAGAAGCTTTTTGTAAAGTTTTGTCACTGTTGTAATTTTGCGGTTAAAAAAATCAGTTACATTTAGTGTATTTCACCTTAGAAATATATCGAATAGTCTGTGGTTAACACAGCAATGGAAACGCAACCGATTGCTTACAGTTCCACAGAAATCGTTGACAGAAATCGTTGACAGAAATCGTTGACAGAAATTGCCACCACGGTTTTGCCGCGCTCTTTATCAGCGCCCGAATACTAAGATAGCGATCAAATGACCATTATCCTTTGTAAAGACTGTGAATTCATTTCCGGTGAACGTGCAAATAATCGTGTCCGCGTGATAAAAAAGAAAAAAATATCGCAACCTTTTTATGCTCGTAAACGTTCTTAAAAGCAAGAAGATTTGACAAGCTTTCCTGTCAAGAATGTGATAAAGACATTACAGTAATCGTGACACCGTAACACTTATTAGAAGGCAAGCAAGGACTTGACCTGTAGACGCACGAGAAACTTATCATCTTACTTTTCCGCCCTATTTTGCTACAGGCAACGATTGCGTTACAATTTTGGATTTTTGCACTGAATGTATGCTAAGTTGAAGCAAATCATGCTACTGAATTTAACCCAACTAATTACTACTGTATTTACGAGGAGAATTAATCAAATCTGTTTAACAAATTCCACATACAAATGCTATCATAATAAAAATTATCTTATGTGTTATAACAATCCAATGAAAGTAACTTACCGGACTTGAACGTCTTTTAAATCGCGAAATTTGCCTTTCTCCATTCAGTTTCCATGCTGAGAAATTCAACTTTTCCAAATTCTAAGAAGAAATTACATTGTTACGAATATAGTTTTTGCTTCCATCTCGCATACGATGTCTCAACTCGGAATTTACTCATTTCGCGCCATAATGTAATTTTGGCGGGGAATAGACAAATAAATGCTGTTTGTCTCTGTGTTGTGTAAAAGTTCATTCCCAACAGATCAAGCCTTGGTTTGAAATACTTAGAACGCATTCAACGAAATTGATTTGACAGAAGAGAACATGGCTCGTTAGCCAACGCACTAGAGTACGATCTTGGAGGAGTTATCGATCGAACGCGATTTATTTCACGGGAATTCCTATTGTGACCACAGCTGTATTGTTTTCCTAAACCGCTAGCTGATTGGCCAAACCAGTAGCTAATTTCGTGGCTACGCGAGCCACAAACTACCACGAAGAATATTGATCAGCCAAACACCATGAAGTTTATTTCAACATAGTATTACACGAGCCTAGTACAGCACCTTTTGTCATGCAACAGGATATCCGTAGTTAATCGAGCCCACCGTGCCTTCTTGAGTTTTTAATTTTAGATTAGTGCAAATGAAAGCGTATTCCTTTCTTGAGTAGTAAGCTTTTTAAAAACTTCTAGGAAAATGAGACCTATTAAATCGAGAACTCGATGTAGTATAATTCAAGTTGTTGCTAATGTTTAGCTGGCAACTTTCTGTTGATTCGCATTTCGTTCATCCTTGAAAATGTCATCTACTTCTTAGCGCCTAAATAATACAACACTCAGCTGTCCTCTTTCGCAATGCTTTTCATACCTTTCGTGTCTGCATGTAGTCGCTGATACAATGCGTACTAGGCTCAGCGAAATGTCAACATTTTCAAGATATCTTAACAACCGTCTAAAGAATCCTTGTTACTGTTTATGTTATCAGTATGAAACTTTGCTTCCGAGTCGCTGATCGTCTTCGAACAGCTTGAAGCTTACAGCGTTTGAGTCGGTGACTCGTTATATTATAACTTATGTCACATTATACTCGATCGTCCTCTTTCGAATATGTGGTCGATAAAATAGGTTGCATTAAGTTGACTGAAAAGCCATCTTCTTCAACACGTCTGAACAAACTTCAAAGGACTCAGTTTAATTCTTTGTTTTATCAGTACAAGATGTTGCCTTTTGGGTTGATGACCGTCTTCAAACAGCTCGAAGCGTGCCGAGTTTGAGTTAGTTAAAAATTATACATCGATAATATCATGTTGTTCTCAATTGCCCTCGAAGTTTACTCAGGCGGAGTTAGTGAAGCGTGACCATGACAGTCATATAACAGTTAGTTGTCCACTTTCGCAACGCATTTTCTGTGGTCACGAAAAAAATCTGCTCAGCGAAATTTCAACATTTTCAAGATATCTTTACAACTGTCTAAAGAATCCTTTTTAATCTTCATTTTGATAGTGTGCCTCTTTGCTTCTGAGTAGAGGATTGCCTTCAAACAGCTCAAAGCTTACAGTGTTTGAGTTAGTGAATCATTACATCATTAGTAATGTCACATTACAATCCGGTTGTCGTCTTTCGGGTCTGTGGTCAATAAAATGGTTTGCATTTAGCTGATCGAAATGATTCAGTCTATTTCTATATTTCACAAGTCGGCAATGTTGCCTCCAGGTTAATAATCGTCTTCAAACAGCTCGAAGCGTACAGGGTTTGAGTCAGATGATAATTATACATCGATAATGTCATGCTGTTCTCATTTGTCCTCTTTTTTGCAATGCTTTGCGAATCTGTGGTCGATACAACAATTTCCATTAAGGTTATCGAAACGCAACATACTTTAAGATCTCTTAACAAACGTCGAATGATTCAGTTTGATTCTTCATTTCAACAATGGGCAATGTTGCCTCTTATTGCCGGTCCTCTCAAGGAGCTCGAAGCCGTTACATGGCTTGAGTTAATAAATCGCAACATCCTCGCTAATTTCACATTACACTCAGTTGTCCTCTTTCTCAACGCTTTACGAAGCTTTGTCGATTAAATAATTGGCATTTAGTTCATCAAAATATAACGCACGTCACAAACGTCTTAAGTATCATCTAACTCTTCCGTTGGTATACACTTTTCCAACTGAGTTACGGGTCGCTCTTTAGGAGTTCGAACCATCTTCCTTCATTTTACTGGATTTTTGTTGTCAGAAAGAGACTTTGGACCGAGCTTGCCTACCCCATTTTTACGGTCCGAAGGGTTTTTGTCTAGTTTTGTGTTCATTTGTTTTGTGTGTGTGTGTGTGTGTGTGTGGGGATGTATTTGATTGTTTGCTTTTTCAAATAAAACGAGCAAGTTCTTTAAGAAACTGTGGTGCTGGGGTGGGGTGGGGGGGGGGGGGGAGGGGTTTAATAAGAAAGTTTGATTTTATCAACTGAGTTGATAATGTAACTACTTGGTTACCGTTTCTAAGACTATTTTCTAAAGCTGACGTCTCGAGGTGAAGCCGTTCGTCAGTCTTCATGGTCGTCCAAGGATTTTTTTCCACCCCAGTTATGTCCGAAAAAAAATATTTTGACGGGGTATTTAAGCAAAATGGGTAAAAGTTTCCCATGCGAGCGAATCACCATTTCGCCAAAGTGTATCTTTAGTGTGAGGTACTTAACCAGGGTAATTCATTTTGCTGTCGTTCGTTTCGAATGCGTAAGCCGCACAACAAGGAGTCATTTTTGGAGATATGGAAATTTCCCCATACGGATGGGTTGTTTCTCTTTTAAGTTTGCGAAACAACTCTTTCTTTAGTTCGTTGCCGTTTTTGGCAAAAGACAGATACCAGTTGTTTGAGGGAGATTACGCCGTTCCTCATGATTTATGCGCATCTTTATGGTCGATGGCGTGTATTCTCATTATTAAAGTACTGAAGCCTCCCACTGACGCTTATGGTACAGGCTGTAAAGTCAGTTAATTCACTACCAGGTGATCATTCGAGTTTTTCGAAGGTGCGTAAGCCTATTTGAATATTCATTTAGTTGTACCGATTTACCTTTCTGTAAGATCATGTCTAATTAAGAAATTTTACGTTCCATTTTTGGCATCTACGGGTACTGCAACACCATCTGAAAATATGCCACACCATCAAGTCCCACAGTTCTGGCCTTTGGTAGATGTTGTCGGGGTGTAATGTACATTCGGCCCTAACATCTTCAATTGCAACTTCTGCAATAAGGGTCTAAAAGTGAAGAGTCCGTGAGGCCTACGCGATATCATCAAAATTATTATATAGCAGACAGTAAAGAGGATTTAACTGATGAGACCACAGGAGTGAAAGGGTTAAGATTTTCTAAGTTTGGCATTACTATTAAGAAATTCAGTTGAACCTACAATTTTTGAGGGAGTTTTGGATCACCAAGTTGTGAATATTTTTTATAGCATATGAAGTGAAGTTTTTTAGTTTCCTTTCTAATACTATAGGTTCTCTGTGGAACCTGTCTTATAAGAGGTTGACCAAAATTAAGCAGTCATAGCAGTCATACCCAAAAATGGTCGGAAATGACACTCTTGGAGGTGAATGGTACTTGCTATTCACTTCTTAAATAGCCGATCAGTGAATGTGAAAAGCACTCTTCACTTGTGTGGTATATACTCAACTCTAATATTGCTCTTTGTAGCCTCTCCACTCTAGCCAAAAGTAATTGTTTTATTCAACATTATCAATAGAAAACTGAAAAATCAGTCTGAGAAATTGAGCTGCCACGAATGAGAGAGGACGAAAAAGCTGGCAGGTGTATGTAGCTGGAAATAATATTCAAGAACATCTGTCTCATGTTGTTATTGCTTGAATATATTTACTAGTAGGGATTCGCTTGGGAGTAAATGTTGTTGCGTTTGGAAAACAAAAATTGTGCGCAACTTGAATTTAAAAAAATTACTGATCCTGCTTCAATCGAGCAATTCTTGTCTCCAGTGTGGTTTTGCAAGTCACTTCAAAGAAACTATGACAGATGCTAGTTCTTCTGCTTTTTCCTACTTTAACTAAATGAACCACCCCGTACAGAGGACGCACATAAACACACGACTGCAGCGAGTTCAGATAATCCTTTTAAGACTTTTTTTTCAGATAAATACGAAGAATTCTCGTGGTCTCCTGACGCAATCTCTCTATCAAACAAAAACACTTTCGCGGAAAAAGAGAACTGAACAGATGTACCAGTGCATGACCCAAGCTTAACTACGCTACCGGAGTCATCAACGCCGAAAGCGGTTTATACGGTATGTGCAAATAAACAGTTGAAAATACGGTTACATTCATACAACTGAACAGAGCACACGTAATTCTTCGTACACTAACCTCACTGACGAAAACGGATCCTTCGCTCTTCCGCCGAAAACAACGCTAAACCACAGGAACTTAAAAAGATAAGCGAATCTTGCAGATGGGTAGTATCAGAAACCCGTGGGAGTCTGGAACGGATTTGTTTGGTATCGTCACGAAACGTTGCGTGACGAGACCAAAGGAGACAAGGGAAATATAGAACAACTATCAATTTAAGCAACTTTCCACACTTAAGGGATTGTTGAATGACAAGGAGATTACTTGAGCTGGGCTAGCTGAAAAGTGATATAAACAACAATCTACCAGCCTTGGGCTCAGCGAGATTCCGGTATTGCAACGTTGAGATCTCAGTGAACAAGCAATTAATCTTTTAATCTCAAGTCTCGGTCAGTCCAGCTACTAGTACGTATATGTAGTCACTTTCCTGCAAAAATTTTACTTTCATTTCACATAAAGTAGCAACAGCCCAGCCTTAAAAAAATGTAGCTATGGTGAATCTGGCAACACCTAAAAAGCAGCTTTAAACTATAAGGTTAAATATCTTTAACCCCGAAGACCGTTGGCATCTAATTTCTCCTCAACCCTTTACACCCCAGCATCAGGATGCATTTTGTCCATATTGTTCTCTATACATTTCCTGAAGCACTGACAAGGAGAATTTGTTAAAAAAAAAAATCAAAAGCATCATAAGTTCGTGATTATTTCCTTGATTCTCGTAACCTTTATGTTTGATTCAGCAGAGATATTGTGAGGAGAAATTAGAAACTGGTCATCCTTAGGGTCTGTAGGGTTAAAAAAATCACCCCCGGAATCAAGAATAAAGGAAATGATCACTAACTAGAGATGCTCTTGATTGTTAGACATATTCTGCGTGTCAGTACCTCCGGAAATAAATAGTGAACATTATGGAGAATATAGATTCTGATGTTAGGGTGTCCTCCTGTCAGTTCCCCAAGTTAAAGACTGTGTGGTGACGCCCTTAACTTTCAAGCTGTTACTTGATGTAAAAGATACTGATGACGTAGAACAGCGGAGAACAAACAAACAAACAAAGTAACCAAAAGAACGTTAACATGGAGACCAGTGTAAGCAAAAGGTTAATAATACGATGTTCTATTGTGTGTCGTGTGTGTCTTCTATACCATGAAGGAGCAAAATTTCACGAGAAGATTCAAATAAGAACGGGTGAGGTTTTTTCTACTCTTAATTTATGAGACAAAAGGTTTGACTAGTTTATTTGCGAATTTTTGTTCAATTTAACTTCCTTTTTCCGCATTTTCCGTCCCTCAATTTTTCCTCTCGTTTACAATTGTAGAAAAGGGTCAGCACGTTTCAGCCTCTCACAACCTTGGTGCAGCTGACTTGGCAACGATGCCCTGACTCACTCGGCCACCTTACCAAATGACTACTAACAGCCACCTACTGGAGGTTAGGACTATTCCCATAGAATTTCACATCAACTGGACATTGAATCCTTCTCAGTTTTAATTTTATTGTAAAACTACTTCACTTTGAGTGACTACAGGCCCACCTTCCCGATAGAAGAAGTATTTTCAAAAATAAAGTAATGTCTCCAAATTTCAAAAACATACGGAAACTAATTTGTATGCAAAAATCAGCACACTGAATATCTTTTTTTCCGGAAAATAATGTTGGAGAAACGATTGCTTCGCAGTCATTCTGGTTCCATCTTCAACCAAGGCGGTATAAGCTATGTAAACATAAAATGGACATAAATTTAGCTTTCATTGGAAAAAAACGAGAGAATTACAGGTGATACCAGAAGCTATTTCTCTCTTCGTCTCTAACAGTCTTCAACTATACAAGTAATTTGGCAGAAAATAATGTTAAGCCCTTTCTGAGCCTCAACGAAGAATTCGTTAATACCTTTTTCATTTTTATCGAGAAATCAATCTCACGTGTTAAACAAGTCGCAAATCGTCTCTAAATGAAACGCTTACCACACTCCGCTTCCCATAAAACAATTTGTTAGCTTGTAGCAGGGTGATTAAACACCAGAAGAGCAATAAAATAGAACGTTAAATGTTCGTCTTAAGTTTACACTAGGAATAATAAACAATGCTTATGAAGTCTCTGAAAAAATATTTTGGCAACTTGAACAGTAACAAACTTATCTATAGCCCTTTTAAGAAAAGTATAATTTAAATCCTTAAACGACGTTGTCACTAAAATCACTTGTACTCGCTCCAACCTCGATCAGCACTCTCTCCTGTTCAGAGGTCGTAACCACACGAAGGCAAAAGAATCAGCGGAATACAGCCTTTTTGACAACGTCTTTCCCATTCAGCGACAAAACTGTAAATCTCTGTAGAAGTCTTATTTTGGTAGATTCAACCTGAGCTAAAAAATTAAACAACAGAAGTCAAGTCAAAGGCAACATCTTATATTAAGTAATAGAGAATTTGAAAAAAATTGGCCTTTTTTTTAGATTGGATTATGACCAAGACGAGTTAAATCATGGATCTAATGATGGTCATTTCACATTTGTGGAACAGGCGTTTCTAGAGGAATTTATTTTGTCATCATCATTATTATTTTGACTATTATCGCTATTGTTATAAGTATCATCCCAATAATTATTTGTCACTATTACTATCATAATCATAATCGTTACAATGTCCTCAAATGTGATTGGTGCATAAGCAGCTTTATTTTTCACTAATCATTTTGTACAATTGGAACCAGACGGTGTAATCGGACAGTTGGCTGTAGTCGGACACCTGTAATCGGATAGTTGAAACGGCCAATCTACTTATTCCTTTCCGCCAAATCCACCAATCACACAATTGATCACAACAATAACTACAACAACCACTTCTACCAAAAAAAATTATGGAATTCCCGAACTTGACGAATTTTTTACTTTAGAAAATGTCTCTACCGGAGATATTTGTCCTCGATGTGTTTGTTGTTCTTGGAAATTTTAACAGCCATGATTAATTGATAACAGGACTTCGTGTCGTCCACTGAAGCCTGTAATCACACTCGTGATTGACAAATCGGACTCCTGCTTCGCGGTCGTCGGATTTTGTTAATCTCTCGTATGAGTACAAACCGAATTGGACTCCACTCCACTCTGTCCTATTACCATTATTTATCATTGGAATCGTCATATTTATAATTATCATCATAACTGTCCGTATAACTACTGTTATCATTATTATTAAATGTCCATCAACATTATTGTTATTATTATTATCGCATCATTATTAACATTATCTCTATCATTACTATTATTAATACTATTAACACTATATTATTATCCACATTATTCTTCTTCTGTCTTCAAATAAACTTGTTTCAACTGACCTTTTGATGTTCGTCTTTCTTTATCGCCTGGCAGCTTCACTTGAATGATTTCAAACTGGTCCTCGGAGTTTTCAGGGACAATTGCGACCAAGCGCTTACAAGGACAAACTGCAAAACTTAGAACTTCTCTTTCCTCTACAATTTCATTACGGAGATCACCAGATATAACGTTGTGTAATCGAAGAAAAAAGCCTTTTGAATCATCCAAGCCTACAATGTAGTCCTCGTTACTGATAAACTCAATATTATGTACATCCATGCTCTCCGATTGAAAAATCACTTTTCCCGAAACTGCGTCGAGGACGCAAGAGCCAAATCCATCGGAAATGACGAAGTATTCTTCAGTAGGAGAAAAAAAAACAGTTACGTCAATTCTAGGTGGATGTAACTGAAACGTAATTTCCTATAGCACTCTCTACACTAAAAATTGTCCGCTATTTGAATTTAAAAACGTTTCTGATCCCGCTTCAATTGAGCATTTCTTGGTCTCCAGTGTGGTTTTGCAATTCAATTCAAAGAACTATGGCAGATGCTCGTTCTTCTGCTTTTTCCCATTTTAATAAAAAATGGAGGAAGTAAAATTAAGGCCATGAACCACCCTGAACAATGGACGCTCTTTAACACACGACTGCAGCGAGTTCAACCATTCCTTTTTTCAGACTTTTTTTTCAGTGAACTACCAGAAATTTCATGTTCTCCAAATGCAATATCTTTATCAAACAAAAACATTGTCGCGGAAAAGTGGTACTGACCAGATGTACCCGTGCATGACCCAAGCTTAGCTAGGCTACCGGAGATCAACGCCGAAAGCGGTTTATACGGTATGCGGAACTAGACGGTTCCGGTGAAAATGATCACCAACTGATGAAAATGACGGTGAAAATACGGTCAACTTGACATAGTGCATGCAATTCTTCGTAAACTGACCTCATTGACGAGAACGGATCTTTCGCTCTTCAGCCAAAAACAACGGTAAACCACAGGAACTTATCAAGATAAGCTCATCTTGCAGATGAGCAATATCAGAAATATTATTGTGGGAGTCTGGAACGGGCTTGCTTGGTATCGTCACGAAACGTTGCGTGACGAGACCAAAGTACACAAGGAAAATATAGAACACCTATTAATTTAAGCAAATTTCCACACTTAAGGGATAGTGGAATGACAAGGTGATTACTTGAGCTGGTCTAGCCGAAAAGTGAAATAAGCAACACTTTACCAGCCTTGGGCTCAGCATGATATCGATATTGCAACCTTGAGATCTCGAGTGAACAATCACTTTTGCATATATTTTTTTCTCGCGGCCATTCCAGCTTGCTGGTACGTATATGTAGTCACTTTGCTGCAAACATTTAACCTCGTTTCACATGATGTAGCAACAGCACAGCCTTAAAAATTTTAGCTCAAGTAAAAATTGGCAACACTGAAAGAGCCGCGCCCTGCTTTTTACGTATCTGTTAATATTCCTCCCCAGTGTTGGAGATGGAAATGATGGAGGGAAAACACTTCCGACTTTGTGGAACATATTTCTGGAATAAAGAGGCTCCCATGTAACTTTAAATTAGATTGTTTGGATCACTAAATATGTTGGTCCATGACAGGGGATATGCGAACCTATGTAATGCATTTTATAAACATTGAAAACCAAATTGTTATGTTTTGGGCAGGCAGCTTCAACTACAAGATTAAATATCTTTAACCCCGAAGACCGATTGGCATCTAATTTCTCCTTAACCCTTTACCCCCTAACATCAGTATGCATATTCTCCATACTGTTCTCTATACATTTCCTGAAGCGCTGTCAAGGAGTATTTGTTAAAAAACCAACAGCTTCATCAGTTGGTGATCATTTCCTTGATTCTCGTAACCTTAATGTTTGATTCAAGGGTGATATTGTAAGGAGAAATTAGAAGCTGGTCACTCTAGAGCGTAAAAAGGTTAAAAGAATCGCCCCTTATCCAAGAGTAAAGGAGATGATCACCAACTAAACAAGCTTTTGATTGTAAAACAAATTCTCCTTGTCAGCACCTTAGGGAATGAATGGTGAACGTTATGGAGAATATAGATCAGGCTCTTACTTGGTGTAGAAGACACTGATGACGTAGAAAAGTAGAGAAAAACAAGAAAAAAAACCTAAAAGAACAAGGAGACAAGTAAAAGCAATAGGTTGATAATGCCATGTTCTACTGTGACGTATCCTGTTTCTTCTATACCATGAAGGAGCAGAATTTCACGAGGTGATTCAAATTAGGAATAGGTGAGGATTTTTCCACTCTTAATTTATAAGGTTTCCTGAGATAAAAGCGGTTGGATTAGTGTATTTCCCTAAATATGCTTTGCATATGTTCGTTTCCTTTTTAATTTTTTTCCTCATCTATAGGAAATTAGAGAGGGAGATGTCCTGATCCAGAAGGTGTCTAAGGGAGTTCCCCTTTTGGTTAAAACTCAAAAATAGAGCAGCCTAGTAAACAGTTTTTCTGAGGTCTTACCCCTACCCCCCCCCCCCCCCCCAGTCAGGCTGTTTGGGCCCAGCGTACCCGTTTGGGTGGAGTAGAAAACGGTCAGCGCGTTTCAGCCTCTCATCACTCTGGTGTGGTTGACTATGTAACAATGCTCTGACTCACACGGGCACCTTGCCAAATGACTACTAACAGCCACCTACTGGAGGTTAGGGCTATGCCCACAGAATTGCACATCAACTGGACATTGATCACGAATCCTTCTCAGCTTTAATTTTATTTTAAAACTAGTTCACTTTGTGTGACTACAGCCCCCTTCCCGATAAAAGAAAGTATTGTCAAAAATTTCAAAAACATACGAAAACTAATTTGTATGCAAAAATCAGCGTATTGAATATCCTTCTTTTTTCTAGAAAATACTGTAAGAGAAACGATTTCTGCACGGTTATTCTGGTTCCATCTTCAACCAGGCCGGTACAGGCTATGTACACATAAAATGGATATAAATTAAGCTGGTTTCTTATTTACACACAGGTGAAAGTGCCTCTTTCACAAGAAAAATACGAGAGAATCACCAGTGGTACCACAAGCTATTTCTCTCTTCTTCTCTAACAGTCTAAAGCTGTACAAGTAATTTTGCAGAAAATGAAGTTCACGCCTTTCTGAGAACTGTACAATTTGTCAATACCTTTTTCGTTTTCCTCGAGAAATTAATCTCACGATTTAAACGAGTTTCAAATCAACTCTAAATGAAATACTTATAATACTCCGCATCCATAAACCAAATTGTTAGCTTGTAGCTGGGTGATGAAACACCACAGGAGTAATAAGATAGATCGTTAACCCTTTAACTCCCAGATCAAATTTGTAATTCTCCTTACAGTCAAACATAAAATTTTTAAAAAGTTAGTTCAGGGAATTTGGATCAACAAATTATCCCTAAATTGAGATTTTTCTTTATTCTCATAACTTATCTGGTTGATATTCTATTGATTTTGTAAGGAGAAATTCTGTCTTGGTCAATCATGGGAGTTACAGGGTTAAATGTTTGTCTTAAGTTTACGCTGGGAACAGTTAAAAATGTTTATGAAGTCTCTACAAGAAAAATATAATTTAAAACCTTGAACAGCTTTGTCACTGAAATCATTCTTGTACTCGCTCCAATCTCGATCAGCGTTCTCTCCTGTTCAGATGTCGGGACTAGAAGATCGTAACCACTTGAATGCAAAGGAATCAGCGGAATACAGCCTTTCTGACAATGTCTTTCCCATTCAGCAACGAAACTGTAAATCTCTGTAGATGTCTTACTTTGGGAGGTTCAACCTAAGGTAAAAATTCAATAATAGAAGTTAAGTCAAAGGCAACATCTCAAGTAATAGAGTATTTATTAGTAAATTAACCTGTTATCAGTAGTTATTTTTCATAAATCATTCTGTACAGCTGTAACCGGACAGTTGTCTGTAATCGGACACCTGAGATCGGATAGTTGAAGCGTCCAATCATACTGAGTCTTTTCCGCCAAATCCACCAATCACAGAATTGATCACAACAACCATAGCAACAACCACTAACACTAAAAAAAACTGTGGAATTTTCAAAATTAAGAAATTTTTCCCTTTAGAAATTGTGTCTACCGGAGTTATTTATCCTCAATGTGTTTTTTGTCCTCGGAAATTGTAACGGTTATGATAAATTGATATAGGACTTTGTGACGTCCAATTGTGTCTATAATCACACTCGTGATTGACAAATCGGACTTTGCGGTCGTCCGATTTTGCTAATCTCTCGTATGATTACAGACCGAAGTGGAATCCACTCTGTTCTATTACCATTATTTATCATTAGTATCATCATAGTTATAATTATCATGATAACTTTTCTTACTACTACTGTTATCGTTATTACTACATGTACAATCATCATTGTTATCATTATCACATTATTATTAAGTATCATTGTTATTCTTACTACTATTAATACTATTAACATTATATTATTATCCACATTATTCTTTTTCTGTCTTCAAATAAACTTTGTTTAAACTGACCTTTCGATGTTTGTCTTTTCTTTGTCGCCTGGCAGCTTCGCTTGAATGATTTCAAAATGGTCCTTGGAGTGTCTAAAGCCGATTGCGACCAAGCGCTTACGAGGACAAACTGCAAGACTTCGAAATTGTCGTTGATCTACAATTTCACTGAGGAGATCACCAGATTTAACGTTGTATAATCGAAGACACAAACCTCTTTGATCATTCAAGCCTACAACGCAGTCCTCGTTACTGATAAACTTAACATCATTTACATTCATGTTCTCCAATTGAAGAATCACTTTTCCCGAAACTGCGTCGAGGACGTAAGAGTCAGCTCTACCATAAATGACGACGTTTTCTTCAGTAGGAGAAAAAATAGCACTTAAAAGGCCAAATACATTGAACTTAGTAAAAGTTTCCCATAGCACTCGGTTTTCACGCCACAGCTGCAGTGACTCTTCACTAGGAGAAAAAATAGCACTTGGAAGGCCAAATAGATTGAACTTAGTTTCCCATAGCACTCGGTTTTCACGCCACAGCTGCAGTGACGTTCCAGTGGTGGTTAGCACTTCCCATTTATTATTACATGCCAAAAAAATACCATCAAAATTTGCAATCTTTGACACAATTTGTTCACTCGTTGTATCTAGAATGGTGACTTCCCAACTGTCATCAAAGTTACAATTCGTTTTCAAGGTGACTCGTTCCTCTGATAAGGGTACAACATCACCGTAAGGAAACTCAGTCCACCTTTTCATGCAAACAGACAAATCAGAGTTCCACAACTCAAGCGAGCCACTAACTGTTCGAAATAGGACACCTCTTTTGACGGGCACAACACTTAAAGACTGTTCAAAACTCATATAATCCTCTTCTCTGATCCTTTTACTTAAAACATCGCCAGCCACAAGATTTATTCGCTGGATCCTTGTACAGTCCACGGTATAAAGAGAATCACCATCAACAGAGAAATGAATGTCAAAACGTGTTTCAAAGCGATCATATCCAACAAAACCGTTTTCCTCCATGTCCTCAAGTAGAGGTTCCTTTTGTTCCTGATCATCTAGGAAAGAGAGAACAGAATAAAGATCTAGGCAATTAAGTATTATCAACTGCGTTGAAAACGTAAATTGGCCACCATAAAGAGTTTAATAGCGATGGCCAGTTTACGCTATCAACTCAATTGGTAATACTAAATTACCCTGTTATACTCTCCCTCCGACACAGCACCACAGTTTCTTTGGAAACTTACCCCCTTTAGAATAAGGATCAGCTCCATTCCCTAATAAGCTGCATGGATCAGTTTCCAATCGTTCTGACAGTTCATCGAGTTTCAGCCTCTTTTCTGGTGCGTCATTAAATTCCGTTCGTTCTCCCACAAAGTCATCAAGTTCATCTCTCTTTTCCGTAGAGTTGTTACGTTCCATTGTCTGTTCAACTAGGCCACCGAGTTCAGCTCTCTGTTCTGATGGATCAGCAACTTCAGCTCTCTGTCCTGACAGAACATCGATTTCCAGTTCCGGCATATGGTTGATTTCTGGTAGGTTATGTTCCGTTAGATCGTTATTTTCGGTTCTCTCTGTCGTAATGTCACCGGATTCTATGCTTAGTCCCGCTTCATCGCTACTCTCAACTCTCCCCTCCATTACGTCATTAAGGCGACACATTTCAATCACTTCACTGTGAGGGGAAACTCTTAGTAACATCTGCTTTTCTAGTACAAGTGCAAAATCCACAGATGGGAATATTCTTCTAGATGGATACCAAAAGGGATCTCCTGATAGGAAACCACTCTTATTGCAAGTTTCAAATTCCGAGGCGTACTGGTAAGAACTCGTCCCAAAAATGCAATCCAAACTATACATTGACTTAGTGTTCCTGTCAATATCTAAACAAAAAAGCTTGGGCTTCGGATACCGATGACGTTCATCCCCAAGTAAACAGAAAAAAAACCGGCAGTCAGTAGTTAACTTAACATATCGTGACGAGACTGAAGGACATATTAGAGTCTCAACTCCATCATTCATGTCAATGAGGTATGCGTACTTTTCAGAATCGACGATCACCATCCGTCTTCCACTAGCAGACCAAGCAAAAGATAAAATTTCGCATTTGTGTGTAAAACGACTAATTTCGCTTCCATCTTTTAGACTCCACTGGATGACGCAATTACACTGGTCCGGAGAGTCAGTCAGCATCGTGGTTTTGTCACCAGATATTGAACAAACTAGGAACTGGCACTTGCTCGAACGGAAAAGAGGTTTCACGTCTCCAACCAAGGTATAACCCTGAGACAGAGTCCCTTGTAGGATTAGGTCTAACTTTGGATGGAAAACTACTGACCGGAAAAATGGGGTAGGGAGATCCCATCCTTCCCCTAGGTGCCTCCGAGAAATAATGTTTAATACCGGTGCAGAGCGTGTCCATATTAGCTGGGCAGTACGGAGCGACCACAGATGAATTCTGCTATTTATACACTCGCATACCAGGTAGTCCTGATTTGGTGAGACATCAAAGCAGATCACCTCATCTGAAGCAAAAAATCGCAGTAGAACATCTGTTCTTTCCTCCTTCTTTCGCAAATATTCCATGTATGGTAAGTCCGCATACTTGGTGTTTAGCAAGCTTAATGCCTCCGCAGACAGTTCACGTCCTCCTTCATTCAACAAGATTTGAAAGATGGCATGAGGAAGTTTTGAAAGAGTACTTAAATGCTTCCGCAACAGCAACAATAACGTCTCCAGGGCTTCTCTGCAATTCTTTGACAAACCATTTGTATTTTCCTTCTCTTGTACGCAAAGAGCATCTTCAGTGGCTGCTGTACTCTTCACAGTTAGCTTTGCATAGACCAATTCTAGGTCCAAAACATAATTCTTTACAGTGTCGTCCAGGCTACATGGACGAGCATTCTCTTCTACCTCTAGTATATGCTGAACACCATGCTGCAAGGCATACCTCGACGTCTGTTTCAGTGTTGAACTCTGGATCCCTTTATGCTTCAATTCATCTAGTTCATCTCTGCAAAGCTTTGCAATGACGCGATGACATTCTTTTCCGCTAACAATAAACTTCTTTTGCCTCGAAGTAGACTCCTCCACCAACCAGTCTTTGACTGACTTGTGAAAGAAGTCAATGCACTCGCCCTCAATGGGTAGAAGAGCCGAGATACAATCAACTGCGTCTCGTACTTTTTGCTCATCAGCCGATGACCATTCTTTTGAAAGGAACAACTTGTAGACAAACTCGACAGGTAATGGTTCTCTTGCTGCCACCATGGCATTTAAAAAATCAAAGAATTGCTCTTCGGTGATACCTAGTTCTTTCTGCATTTCATTTTTCAGGCGTTTGAAGTAGTCTTGATAAACGGACGAAATACCTGATGGCAAGTCGCTGTTGATCACTTCAGCAGCATTCATATGCACAGCATTCTTCTTAATGAACTCTGTCAGGTAATAGGTATATAACATGACTCCTTCTGACTTTTCAACAAGCTTCTCTAAGATGGTATCTTGGCAATCAGATTGCAGAACATGTTCCAGTTGCTCTTGAAAGCAAAGCCTAACGTCCATCAAGTTTTTTTGATCGTTTGAGTTCAGCTTTATGGGATTTAAGTCTTGAATCTTCTCTGAGATGTTCATTTCAGGTCGCGTTGTTACCACAAATCGTATCCAACACGGAAGCGTCTTGAAGTAATCCGCAATCACATTTAAAAGCTCATTACGCCCCTGGTATTCACTTTCGTCTAAGCCATCTATAACCATGAGATGGATAGAGCCTGGGTCTTTCAAAACCGAAAGAGGTTCGTTAAACAAGAATTCAAACAGTTCTTCCACTTCCATGTCTCCAATTTCAACGCCCACATTTCTCGACAACTTCTTCACGAGAGCCTTCCTGTACTCTGGCAGCGATTCGGAGAGCTGACAGGCCAACGACTGCAGCATCACTTTGGGATTCCTTCGGCGTACCATGTTATGCCGACAGAAGTGGCTCCCTGACAATCGTCCAGCCTCTAACATCTTTTGGCACAAGACAGCTGAGATTACAGACTTTCCCATTCCAGCATTCCCGCTAATAACAATCACTGTATTTGTAGAACTTTTGTCAGCTAACCAGCTCTCGACTTCTTTAAGAATCGATAAACGAGTTCCCTCAACATATCTGCTTGCATGGCGTCTTATTTCAGCTAAATTGTCCACGTTTGCTAGTTTCGCAAGGACTTTGTCATCCCTGATGCTCTCATTCTCGTCATTCAAATTTTGAATGGTGTGCTGGGATGCCTCCTCCAAAGTTTGAAGCTTCTCGCAGACTTTTTCAACTGTTAACTTGGTATCTTGAATGGCTTTACTGTCTTGAAGTCGATTCTGATGCACAATACTGACAGATTCTTGCAAGTTCTTCTGCAACTGATGAACTTCTACCAGCTTTGCTTTATTTTCACGAATAGTTTCGTGATCAAAGGACTGAATCTGCCGTACTTCATCAACAGTTTGCAGCACTTTGGTCTCAATATCCCGTATGTCCTTCAGCTGTGATTTTATATCTTCCTCAGAATCAGCCCACTCAAGCAACGCATCTAAGAACTCTTGCTCTCCACAATGCTCAGCCTTCAATCTATCAATTTCCGTCCGCCGCAAGCCAAGAGCAACAAGAACAGCACTTATCTCCTGCCACAGAGTTGAGAAAGTTGGACCAGCAATACCAGTTGTGGTAACATGGCCATACAATTCATTGCGGTAAAACTTTATGCGAGCAAGATTTGCTTCAAGGGAGTTGTCACTTGGAAGTGGTTTGGTGTGCCACCCTGAGTGGGGTGGGAAGAGACCACAAATGTTGGTTAAGAGAAGGAATAAAAGAGTGATATCAAATGTCTGGGAGTCTGGAGGAGCACCGCTTGGAGGAAACAATAGATCCCATTGTGATCTGTGTAAAATTCGTTTCTTTAAGAGAGCATTCAGAGTTGAATAGTTTGCATTCAACGCGGCTGAAAGACTTGCTGGGGGATGATATCCATTGAAAACGTTCCTGAAAACTGTTGTTCCACCATCGATGAGAAGTCGGCTGAGCTTGGCTCCATTTGTCTTCTCTACAGAACTGGCAAGAGGTGAAGGAGTAGCTGATGCCATATGATCCAAAATACAAAGATGGAGTCATCAAGTGCACCTACGCGTTTTCTGAAAGAAACATTACAATTGGGTAATTGCTTCTCTTAGACATGTACTGGAAAGAGGAGCAAGACCTCTCCACTTTACTAATCAGTTTGACTCCTTCAACACTATTTAATCCTTTACACCCAAGTGTCATAATGCATATTCTCCATACTTTCTTCACACGTTTCCTAAGGTGCTGACAAGGAGATTTTGTTTACTGATCAAAAGGTTCTCTTTAATTAATAATCACTTCCTTCATTCTCATGACCCTAACACGTGACTCAGGGTTGATATTGTAGGGAGAAGTTAGATGCTAGTCACTCTTTGGGTTCAAAGGGTTAAAGAAACCTGTCATCTTTAGAGTATCAGGGATTGTTTTTGCGCTCTGAAGGAATAATATACCTATATAATCGTGTCTCTATAGAAGTTTGTTGACTAAAATATTATAAACTTATCATCAAATCTGTGCTGTATATATAATGATAATTACAAATTACAATACTCCAGGTATCTTCAGTTCATACTCAAAGGATAATAATAATTATTATTTGACAGCCTTATGGTTACCTGAGCTCCCCCACACACCATTTGCAATCCTCACAGTGGTATTCCAAAAGCCAGCTGATTGGTCAGACAAGGAGCCAGCTGAAGGAATAAAAAATCAAATCACATAATATATAAGAAAGTTATTCATAGCATTTCACCACTGAACCACTCAAAATGTTAACTGAAGGCTTTGTAATGACACCAGATTCACTGCTCAATAGAACACAGGAATGAAAATGAAATAAAAATTAATTTAAAATTTAATGCAGTTAAATACTGACAACAATTTTTAAATTTTGCTTGTCAGAGTTTTCTCTTTAGGGAAATAATTTAACATATATGACTAATATATGGATCATAATTTGCCACAAGATTTTTATTCAAGACCTAAACAACATTGTGTTTAATTGTAATATATAATAAATTCATATCATTTTTAGTTCATACTGAGTTCCCTCGGCATTGGTTTACATCAGCAATAGAAGCATTACAAGCCAATTCTAGAGCAGGGTCTTAAGTTAAAAGAAGAAAGAAGTTTTTAGAAAGTATGTCATAATACCCCATAAAATTACTGCCGCTAGAAGGGCATGGAAGCCTAAATCTCTCTTGTTATCTACCAACAGGAAACTCCAAAGAGCTAATGTTGGGTCAGAAGAGGCACCCAACTACTTTTGACTGCTCATAAGTCACAATGACATTTTCGTTATAAAATAACCACATTACATGTAACAGGATCACACACAAAGAGAGTGAACATTTTCTTACTGTTGGTTATGTATACATTCTTTATTGTGACCCTGACAGCATAACCCAAGCAAGAGCAACAAATCTTATGAAATGAAACCCATGAAAATTTCTTATGCAATACTTTCAAAGAAAAAATTACTATTTTTTACCTTTTTCTGGCATATTTAATAAGCAAACATTGCATTGCAATGTATTGTGCTCATCACAATTAATTCAGACCTGGCCAATTTTTTATTTTCAGAACTTTTAACCCTTTACACCCTAACATCAGTATGTATATTCTCCTTACAGTTATCTAAATATTTCCTAAGGGGCTGACAAGGAGAATTTGCTTAACAATCAAGAGCTTCTACAGTTGGTGATTACCTCTTTTATCCTTATAACCTTAATGTTTGATTCACAGGTGATATTGTGGGGGGGAAATTTGATGCTGATCACAACTGGGAGTTAAAATGTATTCCACTTTTTCTTAATTTTTTACTTTCATAGTTCTGTGACACTTTTTTGAGGTTGTGGAACACTTGTAACATGAGCCTCTCTGCAATAATAAGTTGGTTAGTTAAAGCCCTCTCAGGTGGGCATTATTGCAGTTATTCAGCTGTAAGAAGTTTCCAGTTATATTAAGAACCCTTGTAACTTGAAGAATTGACAATGTCTACAAGTCAGTTAAAAGACCCATAAATAGTCTTGGTGATTCACACATGCACAGTAAGATGGAAAATTCTATCAACAGACTTAGAGTAAAGCAAAAAATCAATTCAAATCATAAACAAACACTGCGAAGAGGCTGCACCAAAATACTTTGCTATAAGATGCACTCCGAGTTTAGCATCTATTTTCCATGGGAGAGGAAAAACAGTGCACCTAAAAACCAAAGAACTATCATATGAGATGTTAAATTGTAGATGGGAATTTTGAAGTGAACATGAAGATGAAAGGTTTTTTAAACACTCCAAGTATAAACCCATTCCCAAAGCAGAATAATGAACAATCTTCATTCTACTACAAAATCAAAATTTACCATCTTTCTCATTCTCATATGATGCTTTCCAAATTGTTGATCCTGGCAAAATGCAGTAATTGGCATGTCACATATGAACTTAACTTTGGCCTGGCTTGTTTTACTGCCAGAAGGAAATGCCAAATTTTTAAAAATGAGAATAATGAACCTTCAGACCACATATAATAAATCATTGAAAAGGTATTTTTGGCTTATGCTATAAATAACACCAACAGGTGTGGAGGTAGTAACTGAAAAGACAGAGAAGTGTCAAAAGTGAAAGAAAATTTAGTTTTTGCTTTCCTAGTACATATAGGGTATACCAATAAACTGTAACTTAAATTGCAGCTCTCAGAGCATTGATTGCTGTAAGATATCACCTCTACCAAAACAGTACAAAGATAAAAAGTTCCAGAAGTTGCAGGAGTGGTAAATCAAGTCTGATATTGGAGGGGGCCATGATTTTATGCCTTCAGTGTGCAGATCTTTCAATGACCTTTGAGTTGTGAAAATTTCAGAAACTATGATTATATAGTGAGCATGAAATAGCATCTTGTGCCCACTCTCAGGCAACAAAGGGTTTAAATATTTTCTCAAGCCAGAAGGTGGACCATTGAAGCATAAAATGCAAAGGCCTGGGGTCTAATTCAAAGCATTTGGACACTGGCTTTAATAAAATGCAGGGCATGACATACATGTGCATCTAGTTACACTAGCAGGGTAAATGTATGAAACCCAAGATGAAACACTACAGTTCACAAACCTAACCCTGGTTTAAGATTTACTTGGGTCACATTTTAGCCCATGGTTTTGAAGCTACAGCACCGCTCATGTATATGTTGACCAAAAAATGTAAATTAAACGCAACAAAAATAACATGCAATTGCGAATAAAAAAAATCAGGTGTGTCAAAAAATTGCACATACATGCACAACTTTGAGACATCAGCCTTATAAGTATGTATGAGGTAGTCCTTTTGTTTTTCTATTGTTGGCAGTTTATTGTTTTAAAGAATAGGCTTCCAATGACAAGCAAACTTGTTCGTTGCAATTGCCGTTCGAACCAACTTTCCCAAAATGCTACTACCAATGTGACTTCATAATCGGTATATTTTCTACTGGAATTCATTCATCAAAATAGCTATTTCTTACCTCATATATAGAAACATCAGTCACAATGGCTTGGGAATTTGTTCAAAATAAATTTATCCTCAGTGTATTGTAATTCAGTAGAATCAGCTAAGGCACCCATTTGTAACCAGTTGTTGTGTTCTGAATGCAAACCCATGTATGAATGTTTATTTCATAGCTTTTGCCATCAGTGAACATGCTGTTCTGGCTCATTCATCTCGCCATTTATACAAAAGCTAATGAGTGCTACTTGCTTATTTTAATGATGTTGTGTTACAGTATGATTACCTGTCACAATCACATCTTGCTCTGACTTGTGTGCAGAATTTTTTATGAGAAACCGGATTCACTTTTTGTTTCGATATTTGTCGAATCATTGATCAATGTTCACCAAATTGCTTGAAAAAATGGATTGGAAAAATTAACTGCTGGATACATGTAGTTCAAGTTTGTTTAAAACTCGCTGACATGTGCAATGAAACTGTTTACATTCCAATGCGTAAACACTGAAGCGGGCGCTGATTGTAATGAATAAAGCAGAACACATTATTCACTTTATTAAAAACTATATTTTCCTTCTGATCTTAACTGAAGATGATTGAGGTAGGTTTGAAGTTTCAAACACCAAATTGTTTACATTCTGTGACATAAACATCTTAGGGAGCGCTGATTGCAGTGAATAAATTGAGAAGCATATAAGTATTTGTTTCGTTACTCGCTCAATGAAAGTCGTGTTTCGATGCCTTGTGTAACTGACATTTTCCTTCCCAGTTGATTCATCAACAACACAAATCAAGCAAATCTACTACTACTGCTTGTTATCCAAAAAATTTGTGAAGCGATGCAACATGTGTGTGTAATGCTTTTTCATTATGAGAATTTTCTGTTGTCTACTCGTTGCTTTTTCAAACCTAGAAGTCCTTTGTTTCATACAACAATGAAATACAAAGGAAACTGATAGCACTGAATAACAAAGGCACATGAATAGCGCCTTTTTTTCAACCGTGTGCGCAAAAAAATCATATATATGCGTCTGACTACCCTGCATTGGAGTGTATGAAATTCGTCTGCGCAGTTAATGTCTACGCAAGTGGTACTGTAAACTGCCTTTGAACCTGATATCTGTGGCATGAAAATGCTTCCAGGATTCAACTTTTAAATGACTGTCGATATCATAGAATTGAAAGTGTTTTGCCTCACCACCAAACTAACATCCTAAATATCATCTTAAAATAGAAATCATTTTTGGAATCACGTGATGTAAACTACTGGAAATATACAAATGCATGTGTATTTATGTTTAAGTTGCAGCAGCCTATCCTACACATAAGTAGACAAGGAACTTGAACAAACCAATCTTCAAAAGGTTAAATGCCAGGGGTATTGCCTGGGAGGGGAATGTTGAAGCTCTGAATTGATTACTGCATAAGGGAAACCTAAACTAAATACCTTACTGCTCAGAGAAATCTGTCCAATTCACTATATTCACTACTGAAATCATAAAAATTTTCAAGATCTACCAAACCCTCAACTAAGGACAGGGATATTTAACTAATTTATTCCTTGTAACAGAAGAAATCAATCAAAACTCACAGAAAGTTCAGTCTGTCTAATTCACTGTTCCCTTTTACTAAAAGTAAGTCTGTGAAATATTCACTACTGAAATCATAAAAATTTTCAAGATCTACAAAACCCTCAACTAAGGACAGGGATATTTAATTAATTTATTCCTTGTAACAGAAGAAATCAATCAAAACTCACAGAAATTTAAGTGCAAAAAAAAAAAAAAAAAAAAAAAACTACAGTAAACTTCTAATTTTGTATTTAAAAATTTCCCAGAGAAAGTTATGAGGTTTGCATTTTTTCTAGTCATATTCCTCTATTAGGGAAAATGGCCATTTCATCTGAAAATCTAAAGCTGAGAATGTTTCATGAAATAACAAAACATGATACAATTTCCATAAAACATGATCACATGAATATAAACCAAATCACTTGGCTGATATCAATGGGAAAGCCTGGCTGGGGAAAAAACATTTTCTTATAGTTGGTTCTGTACACATTCAGTATTGTGATCTTGACAGCATAACCCAAGTAAGAGCAACATATTGTCAGCATTAAATAACACCCATGAAAATTTCCTTAGCAATACTTACAAAGTAAAAATTTTATAAAATCTTTTTTAGCATATTTCATGAGTAAACATTATATTGCAATGTATTGTGCTCATCACAATTACTTTAGACCAGGCTAATTGATTATAGCAAAAATATATTTTTCGTTTCAGAACTTTTAACCCTTTACACCCGAACATCAGTATGTATATTCTCCTTACAGTTATCAAAACATTTCCTAAGGTGCTGATGAGGAGAATTTGCTTAACAATCAAGAACTTCTACAGTTGGTGATTTATCTCTTTTATCCTCATAACCCTAATATTTGATTCACAGGTAATATTCTAGTGAGAAATTTGATGCTGGTCACAATTGGGGATTAAAAAGTTAAATGTGTACCACTTGTTCTTAGTTTTTTACCTGCGTTAAGTTCTGTGACACTTTTTTTGGGCAGTAATAAGTTGGTTAATCAAAGCCCTTTCATGTAGGCATTATTGTAGTTATTCAGCAGTAAGAAGTTTCCAGTTGTAAGAATAACCCAAAACTTGAGAAATTGACAATGTCAACACATCAGTTAAAAGACCCATCACAAGCCTTACTGATTCACACATGCACAGCAAGGAAGAAAATTCTGTCAATTGACTTAAAATAAAGCCAAATATCAGTTTAAATGATAAACGCACATTGTGACAAGGATGCACTACAAAACTTTGATATAAGATGCACTCTAAGTTTTGGATCTATTTTCCATGGGAAAGGAAATTTTTTTTCATAAAAAAAGTGCACTACATAATCAAATAAACATCATACAATTATCTGTATAATTGATCTCCACAAATGAGTAACAATTTAGAGGGTTATTTTGAAGTTAACATTAAGTATTTTTAAAACACTCAGAGTATAAAACACATCCCAGAGCAGAACAATGAACAATATTCATTCCACCACAAAATCAAAATTTATCACCTTTCTTTAATTCTCCCATGATGCTTTCCAAATTGCTGACCTTTGCAGTATGCAGTAATTGCATGTCACATATGAACTTAATTTTAGCCTGGCTTGTTTTACTTCCACGAGGGAATGGCAAATTTATTAAAATGAGAATAATGAAGTCAACCTAATTAGACCATGTGTAATGAATCAATTAAAAGGCATGTTAAATTGCAGCTCTCAGAGCATTGGTTGTTATAAGATTATCACCTCAACCAAAACAGTACAAAGACAAAAAGTTCCAAAAGTTGCAAGGGTGGTAAATCAAGTCTCATGTTGAAGATCGAGGGCCAAAATTTAATGCTTTGAATGTGCAGATCTTTCAATGACCTTTTGGTTGTGAAAATTTCAGAAAATATGATTCAATATTAGGCATGTGATGGCATCTTGTGCCATATGGCACTCAGTAGCATAAAAGGATTAAAATGTTTCCTCAAGCCAGAAGGTGGAGCATTGAAGCATAAAATGCAAAGACCTGGGGTCTAATTCAAAGTATTTGGACACTGGCTTCAATAAAATGCAGGGCATGACATAAATGGGCAACTAGTTACACCTTAGGTATTTTGGGTCAAATTTTAGCACACAGTTGTGAAGCTAAACTCTTATTGAACCAGATATCTGTGGCATGAAAATGCTTCCAGGATTTAAGTTTTTAATGACTGTCTACATCATAGAATCATATGTTGCTGCCAGTCATACACATAAGTAGACACTGAACTTGAACAAACCAATTTTAAAAAGTTTAAATGCCAGGGGTATTTGCCTGGGAGGGGAATGTTGAAGCTCTGAATTGATTACTGCATTAAAGAAAGCTAAACTTAATACATTACTCTCCAGAGAAATCTGTCCAATTCACTGTTCCCTGATACTTATTAAGTAATTAGTCTGTGAAATATTCACTACTGAAATTATCAAACTTTTCAAGATCTACCAAACCCTAACCTAATGATAGGGATATTGAGTTTTATGCACTTGGCCGTTTCGCAGTTCTTCTTTGATTAATTAATTCCTTGCAACAAAGTAAATCGATCATAACTCGTGGAAAGTTTAGAGCAAAAAAAACTATACTTCTAATTTTTTATTTAAGAATGTCCAATTGAAATTGGTTTGCATGTTATCGACTCATTATCCTCTATAAGGGAAAACGGCCATTTCATCTGGAAATCTAAAGCAGGTGATATGTAATGAAAGATCAAAACATGATGAAATCTATTTAAAACACGATAACAGGAGTGTAAACCAAATCACTTAGCTGCATGATATCAATTGGAAAGCATGCCAGCGGAAAATTACTTCTGTAGGTGCTATAAAAGATTTGGATAGCTCACATCCACATTCTAAACGACACGATACCAATTAATTTGGTGTATTATTTACAATCGTACTCATTTGTATCATCAAAAACGATGCTTACTTTCAGTTGATGATTTAAAATGGAAGTAGGTGATTCAAAATGTTGTGTAGCCAAACTATGATCCTGATTTCTCTGATATTATCCTCAGTGCAAAGCCTATAAGCCATAATAACAAAACACTTATTTTTTTCACAATTAATCACTAAAACTTTACCGAAAAATTGACTGTAATTCCATGATTCGAACCACGAACCACGTGTATGGAAATCGAACGTGAAAACGTGCCTGATTCAGGTAAAAACCAGCCAAACTAATAAACATCTGGTTTTTTGTATTTCTGAAAATAGAGAGATCAGTCATAATTATATCCTTACTAACCTTGCTGGTGAGAAAAGGTCCAGTATTACCAAGAGAAACTATGGCAAACCTAGAACACGCCTCGTTGTAGGAAATGTGCTTAGGGAGACAAAATGCAACTTCACTCGAGTCGACGAGTGGGGAAGACCAGAAGACTAGAAGTAGCGCGGGATCTGAAAAGCGAATATGGAGATATTGACTCTTGGAATTACAAAATAATATGCTGTCATGACAACATTTATTATTGGTCTTAATAACTCACTGATTTCATAACAGATTCCTTTCATGAGTCATGCGATTCCTTCCGAGATGCATTTTCCATACGACGCAAAAATACTTCGCTGAAAGCCCCTTTCTTTTACTTTCCTTTCTTAAGCCGGTGAAGGTCGAAATAAAACGACAATAAGTTGGTTCCATCAAGAAATCCTCCTAATCATAAACATTTTCTCAAAATTTTTGTTATTAAATAGATCAATTTAACTCTGGTAAAAATTTGACACAACTTTGCGACGCGATGATCGATAACTTAGAAATGATGTCCTCAAGTCGAGCCAGTCGCTTTCCTTTCCTCTCTGCACCTACCACAGATGACATCAAACGGCTCTATATACCGAATGATCTGCACAGTTGGTTAATGGTTAAGTCAAAACGAAATTTCCTTTCATGAATTTTGACTTAGCGACGAAGGAAATCGTAAGCGGAAGTGATTACAGATGTATTGCTTTCACGCCTAAAGCGCTTATATAACAGGCTATTGAAGAGGGAAAAAATGAATGATAACGAGCTTATATTCCCACAAATGATAATATAAGCGAAAAAAGTATTTCCAATCTAACCTTTTGGGAAAACAGATCGACAGCCTTCCAGCGATGCAGCCAGATATCGAGGAAACCAGCGCCCCAAAATCTAATCTGCTTCTCTTATCTCTCAATGAACTCTGGGATTTTGGGACTGACTATTATTGTCGGTAAATAAACAAGGAATGAAGTCCACCTGCAATCTTCACGCTGTTAAACGTGTTACGGCGTACAAGTAACGGTAATCGATTGGTGTGTTTAGCTGAGAGCATGTAAACACGGCTGTGACGTCAGGCTTTCTGAACTAACCGAGACATATTTGAAGAAAGCAATTAAGTGCTTACAGGAACATAATGGCTCCTTGTACTAACTTATAATTATCTGCGTTTACATAGGCTTTTCTATGCACTCGAACGATCGGGAGAATTCCTAAAAGTTTAGCAAGCTCTTGACTGTGTCTCAGGTTTGCATGAGTTGCTTGAATTCTTCTTAATCCTCTATGTAAACAACTGGAAAGTCCTTTATCGATCAATTATCGGTATCAGATAAGCCAAATTTAATAGCGTACTAATTGGATTTTTAACGATCTTTCGGTTTAGAGAAAAGAATACTTGACTTCATTCTAACCTAGTCTGTGACCTATTATGAAACAGATGCACAGCAAAATGAAATTGCAGCGTACACAACAAAATTCTCTGACACTCGACTTTCACGCAACCAATTTCCGGGACGGTTGAACGTCATAAAATTGAAAGTAAACCCTGTCTCGTCGTTTATCTATCTAGAATCAAAGTGAACAGAAAAACATTGTGGGGGGGGGGGGGGGGGAGGGGGAGCGAAAGCAAGGGTTGGAGGGGTAAAATTGGTAACCAGTCAACAGTTTTGTCGTCGATTGTGGCTGTATCGTTTTTTTCAGATTTATCCTGCATTACGGATAAAATTGTTGATGCGCCACATTTAGAACTGTATCTTAAAAGTACATCTGGACGAAGGGACGGTTTTGGGTTTAATCTTCTTTTTCGCCTCGAGATGAACATATCATGTAGAGAATGCGGGCAAGACAACATATTGAAATTGAGTTCACGCTATATCACTTCATGATCAAGTCCTCGATGAAATATTGCTGTGGGTGTGTAACACCTTAACTCGTGCAAAACTCAGGCATGGAACGATTAGTCAAACCAACTTATCCTTAACACTTTGTTTAATTGAGCTATAGAAAGTTTGGCCAAACCACGCGAATTGTCATATAAGACGATTTTAAAAGGCCATTTCGCTATAGTAATAAAATTAAACACTGTCCTCATTTTTAAGAGAAATTTAGAAAAAAAAAAGTGTGTTCCCAGTCTTTTAAGACTTTGCATATTTAAAAATATACAATCTGCAGAGTGAAGTCTGTATTTCGTTCTTAGCCTGCATTTTGTGCTGACGGCTTCATAAAATTCCTTTGACAAACTGAAAGTGGTTTCAATATTACAAAATTAATATCTCGCTTACGTAACGGAGCGTTGGGGAAAAAACTGACTAAGAGACACAAACTACAAAGCTATAAAAATATATTTTATTCTGTTGTCCGATTCCAGATCTAATTCACATCGGGTAAAAACTGCCAATTATTGGTTTTTGTTAGTACCGTCAACAACTGGAAGAGGCACATCCATCGAGATAAACCATCCTAGTCTGTTTACAGATGATCACAGATCTGATCATCGTCCAGGGCTCGAGGGATAAAAGCGAACACGATCAGGGGATAAAACGAAAACAGTCGCGCGGGGGGGGGGGGGGGTGGGTGCAATTGAAGATTTGTGTACAAATTGTAACACAATGCTTGAGGTGGTTGTCCTCAAGTAGTCACTCAAACAGCTGCGGACAGACTAAAAACAGTCTGGTAAACCGGCTCCCACGTCGCTTCTGTCGAGCTAAGCTGAGAACTTCTCTATTCTCCAACCGCTTCCATATCAAACTCTTTCCCCAGTGCGATGAACATTTGTTTTCCTCGGTTCCAGGTGTACGCAACCACTAACCTCACGTAATGCGCATGCTCTCCGTTACGAATTTTCAAAATGGCGGACAGGTCAAAGAGGAAAATGTAAAAAAAAAAGCGATTTTGCAATGAATTCTCAACATACACCCTCGTTAGAAAGGCGAATCCACGGAAGAAAGATACAAAACTGTATGATATTGAGATCGATATGATATTAAATCGATACCGAGGGCCCGTTTAATTTCCTTCCGCCACGATTATTAGCTTTCTTGACAGCTTTCTGAAGACAGAATACTTTCTTTCTGAAGACTTCTGATATGCGGCTATTGATTATTACACCTCGTATACCTGATTGCTCAAACACTTTGTTTACGATTGTTGAAAGGACCGACTCATGGTTCTCCGTCTTCGTCTTGACATTGCTTTGAAATAGTATAGACTAGTAAGCTGAAACGAAAAATTAATCAGGGAAGTTTACGAAAAATCCAGCAAACAAGCTTTAAGAAGGCATTTATTTAGACTTCATACTTCAACGAACTTCACAAATCTTACTTGTTTATCTTGTAAGTAAACGATGGCAGATTAATTCCCGAAGCGCTTTCTGAGTTTCCCGATCCCTCTCCTACTGCTTTCACGCTTACAAAACAGGAAAAATCAAAAGGAGGAAGATACAGCTGTTTTGAAACGCCATTTGACGAAGGTAAATCTGCTTTTTGTTCGCCACTTTACATATCAAAACAAAGGAAATTTGTTCCTCTTTTTGATTCTGGCGGTACATTTTTAATTTGCACCTGCGTAAAAGAGATATCACCCGAGACCCTTCGCTCGGTCGTGTTTTGATCAAAAACGCCTTGTTAATTTCACGCAACCGCTCGGAGAAAAGGTAAAAATGACGAGGGAAAAACTTTACCTTCAAGTTAGAAAATTAGCGGAATAGAAAGCCACAATATTATAGTTTAATATTTCAGAGGTACATTGAGTGATTTTTCCGTAGAGAATCCGCACGATGGTAAAACATTCGAAAATTACACTCGATTTGAGTGGGGTGTTGAAGTGGGCGTGGTCACTACATTCATGTTAAGACTATTTGTACCCCATGAGTTTGATATGATTGGCGGAGAGCATTCTGGCAGCCATATTTGTTGATCAAAAAGAAAGATTGTTGGAATTGTTTTGATTAAGCAATATAGTCCTGCAAGAAGTCTTTGTGAAAGCCTGGTTACTAGTTGAGAGCTGCGTGTGGTGACGTCAATTTTGATTCGCTGTTTAAACGAACGATTGGCAAAGGTAGAGCCTGAAAACAAGCTACACTATCGTTTCACTGTTTTACTTTTTTGCTAACTGCATTCGGTGAAAATCCCTTTCAATCCGGCATGTCGTTAACCCTACTTCTTCGCTTTGAGCGAGGAGGGACGATAGACTCACTCCGCCAGGAGGACCCACGAGGATTACGCGGTAGATTTACGAAGATCACGATAGCCGCATATTAAACGCATCATCAGGCAATATATCAAGGTTAGTTTTCCTTGTATCCTGAGCGTTGAACAGCCTCGTTTTCTCATGATTACAAGACAAGGTGGAATTAGTACTCGCTGCTACGTAGAACGTAGCTTCGTCAAATTCCACATCGTCTCTGTAAGGTGTTTTCAAGCGTTTGAGAATAGTTTGAACCTGCAAAAGAACAGGAGAGGGAAATGTAAAATGTTATCAGTGCATCTTAAACCACATACAAGTCAGTGCTTGCAAGTATTCCCTTCGCAAGCTTTCCTTTGCATCGTAGATGGAAAAATAGTCCTAAAAGAATCCCTTTCCAAAAGATGACAAACGAGTCGAAATTTTTGTCAGTGTATATGACCCATTAGCTTTGACAAAGTGCTAACGCTCGAAACGTCGTCTTTGGAAACTCTTTGCGGTGGCCAATTTACGTCATCAACTCAGTGAATAATACCAAATTATCCAACAAGGACACTTCTCAAATAATTTTGCACAGAATCTCGGGAAAATTTTGCGCCGACGAGTTTCTTCTAACAAGCGTCTTTGACTCGCGTATATTTTCTTTGCCCGCCAAAGTAAAGAAGGGAATAAAACCAAATGACTTCCTATTTCCCTATTGGTCATAATCTCTTTCGATCGTGCTGGGTGAAAATAAAGATAAAATTTTTGCACAGCCCTACACTATTGTAAAACAAATCTGTTTTTCCAATAGCAATGTATTGTTTGTGTCATTGTTTTCTCTATCGAAGAACTGAATACATAATGTAGCATGGGGCTGTGGGGAAATTTTACCGAAATAAACCTGCAAATAAGTATGCAACGGTTTTCAAGATTAAAAATGTTTGACGGGTTCTAATGGTTTCACTGCTCTTACCAAAGAAAAGTCTCCATTTTCTGCGGCCTCTATAGCTCTTTGGGCGATGTAATTTCTAAGAACAAACCTACGAAGAAATATTTGCACAACGATATATAAAAAAAAAACTTGGAGATATGAACAGAAATAAAACTCGTCAATGTCAGAATTCGTTTTGCTTTAGCGAATAAATTCCAAACGATGTAAAGAATCGGTAGCTTTATGCTCAGGGCGATGAAATTCAGTGAGTCAGGGCCCAAGTGCTGGCCGTGTTAATGTGTTTTGGTCATAAGCTGGACATATAGTTCTCGTGGTAACTATCTCTGGAAGGTAAGTTACCCGGGAAACGTAACGGAAAGTAGAGGAGGGGGGGGGGGTGTGTGGGGAGGGAGAGTAACCCTGATTGGCAATACTCCCGAGGGGATTTCTCGCCAAAGAAACAGGAATGAGCTCCGACGGCAGTGCGAGATAATCTCACAAGTACACTTCACTTTATGCCTCGATAATTCCAAAAAAACAAGGTGTTGGTTACAGTGAAGTCATTTTCGCCGGTGTATTTGTCAATTTTGATCTCTAGTCGCGTATTGATTCTCATTGGAGAGAGTCGGTAATGGTGGATACGGGGCTTGAGGCCAACATTTCATTCTTCAAAAAGAACACAGACAAGTACCTTGGGTTGCTGGATTTCATTATCCTGACTCGTTCTTTGTTTACCTGTGTGCAAGAGAAAAAAAGTCAGTAAATCAGTAAAAAATTAAAAGGAAAGATGAGTTCTTCAAAGAGTTATTTTCAAATGAATGGAAGTGTCGTGTTTACCTCTTGAACATCATGATGGTCGCATTCCTGATCAAGACGATCTCTTGGTAAATGAAAGAAAATAAAAACAAAAGGAAGAAGGAAAAATAAATGAAGACAAGAATTCACTTATCAACTCCAATGTAATAGCATACCAATTATACACCAAATACAAATTAACCCCTTCTCCCCCTGTACAATATGGAAGTTTGTTGTCTGTGATTATACAATATTCAATAGGGAGGAAGGTATTACAGCGAACTTCGGTACATTTCAACTTCATTTGTTATTACTTCCTTAAGAGCAGCTACGTGGATGTCATGTTCCATTAATTTTGTTCTTCATTTAAGATTACCCTTGTGGTTTCTTACACGCGATCAATGATTCCCACTCACTTGTAAGCTGTGATCCACTGCGTCCATAAAACACGGTCGTTATTCCCTTTTCCGTTTTGCGTTGACACCTGAGTTGACGGTCGGTCGATCAACCAATTAATTAATCAAACCATTAATAAATCAATTAAGTTTTATCAACCAAGTCGATGATTTAAATCGGTCACTATAAATAGTTTCTATGCTGATGTTCGGAGCGTTAGCTCTCCGTGGATCGTTCTGACGAAGGACTGGCGCTCGTAAAGTCAGCTTTTAGAAACTCTGCGGTGGTCAGTTTACATCATCAACTCAGTCGATAAAACCAGATTATCTTGCTATACCCCGGCCTGTCCCCCCCCCCCCCACCCCCAGCGCAGCACCACAGTTTCCTTAGTAACTTACCCCTTTATTCAGCAATAAATCAATAAACTGCACAAGTAATCATTTATATTATCATATGACCCGTGCGGCCCCGCTCGCGCAATCCCACAGAAAACCAGGATGAGAGCTGACTTGTGTAGGGCCGGACGGGTTGACGTGAGCCGGTCCGGAAAAAGCCGTCCAGCTCTGCATTCACACGGCTCTGTTTCAAAAAACTTAAAGGGATAAAAGAAAAGAGTTAAAAAAGTCGCGTTTTCCGATGAATAGTAGTTTCAATTAGCGTAAATTACCGCTACGCGAGCTCATTTGAAAGGCGTGGGAACAAGTGGGAGATGCGCAGTGAATTATGGGACGGATGCTCACATTTCATTTGTTGAGGTGAAATGGCTAAGGTTCCTGGCATATTTTTCTCTCTGTTTATAGTGGTAAACCACCATCTATGAAGCCAAAAGAGAATCAGGCCAATTCTCTTGACGAAATAAAATGGCGTCGCGATTACTTCGCTGGGCTCTGGATAAAGAAGCTCAGTTCAAGGCCATGCAGGGTCATTGTGTTGTGTTTTCAGGGAAGAAACTTTACTCTCTCAGTGGCCCTCCCCTAAAAGGATAAACTATCATGGAATTCTACGAAATGCTGAAAGTTATGTCCAATGGACTGGCATTCATCCAGGATGCCCGTATTCTCGTTCTAAAGAATTTGAGGTAAGCTCCACTTGTAATGAACTGCTAAGCCCAGAAGAGTTTACCGACAACCTCCCGCAGATAAATGCCAGAAACCCGGTGCTACAACACTTTTCGACCTAAGAAAAGAAGGTCTAATCCCTGGCTATTTTCGAACTAACCTCCATTCAAGAATCGTCGAATACGCTTTGATTAATCCTTGCAGAGGAACACATTGAGACCCAAGGTATGCAACGATGTCTTCATCGCTAAGAACAGAAAACATACGAGGTGATTACTCAGCTACAGTGCACAAAGTCAGCTTTGAACGATAGAAAACCCTAGTATGATCCAAAACTGAATTAGCTTTAAATTAGTACCAACAATCACGTGAATATAAAACCAATTTTTTAAGGAACCCGTCACTTGATTTAAATTGAAGCTGTGATCTGTTATCAAAGTCTATGTCACTTTTCCGAGTCTTTTCGAACGGTCACATGATCTATACTTTTACATCAGTTAAGGACGCTAGCGTAGTGCTCTGCAGCAATGGCCGAATGCACTTCGAACTTGCTTTCAGTTTACCTCTGTAAAGTCTGCGATTTGATAGATATAACTCAACCCTTTGGCTCCCAAGAGTGACCAGCATCTAATTTCTCCTGACAATATCACCCCTAAATCAAATATTATGGTCACAGGAATAACGGAAATGATCACCAACTAAAGAAGCTCTTGATTGTTAAACCAATTCTCCTTGTCAGCACCACAGGAAATGTATAAATAACAGTATGGAGAATATGCATACTGATAGTAGCATGTAAAGGGTTAAGTCACCTTCACCAATCAAGAGGAAAATCAAGATCCATCGCGCCTTGTTCATCCGCGCTCTCCTCAACGACTTCTATGATGCGAGTGAGAACGAATCTGCCACCGCCATCGAGTGTTAATCGGTACTTACTCACGAAACTGCGAAGCATATACCAGGACGAGCGAAGCTACTATGCAGCTTTGAACCAGGTTGTTTGGTTCTCCAAATTTGTTGGTGCTTGATAGGGGATATGCGAACCTGTATAGTGCATTTATAAACGTTCAAAACCAAAGTGACATGTTTTGGGCGAGCAGCGTTAACTATAGGTTTAATTATCTTTAAACCCTGGGATCGATTGGCATCTAATTTCTCCTTAAAATATCGCCCCTGAATCAAGAAATGAAAGAAAGGAAATGATCACTCACTAAAGAAGCTCTCGATTGTTAAACAACTTCTCCGTGGCACCTTAGGGAATGATTCGTGAACTTCATGGAGAATACAGATTCTGATGTTAGGGTGTCCTCCTGTCAGCGCCCCAAGTTATGAACTGTGTGGTGACGCCCTTAAATTTCAGGCTCCTACTCGGTGTAGAAGACACTGATGACGTAGAAAAATATAGGAAAAAAAAAGAAGAACATGGAAACTAGTATAAGCAGTAGGTTGATAATGCGATGTTCTATTGTGTCCTGTGTCTTCTTTTCCATGAAGGAGCAGAATTTCGCGGGGTGATTCAAATTAGGAATGGGTGAGGTATTTTCTACTCTTAATTTATGGGCTGAGATAAAAGTGGTTTGACTAGTTTATTTCACTAAATATGCTTTGCATACGTTCGTTTGCTTTTCAAATTTTTATCTCCGTTATAACTTTATGGAAATTAGAGGGAGATTTCCTGATTCGAAAGGTGTGTAATAAACTCCCCTTCTGGTTAAAACTCATCAACAGAACATCCTAGTAGAAAATTTTTCTGAAGCCTTCCTCCTTCTCACCCGACCCTTCAGAAGGTCAGGCTGTTACCCGTTTGGGGGGAGTAGATAAGGGTCAGCACGTTTCAGCCTCTCACCACCCTTGTGCGGTTGACTATGCAACGATGCCCTAACTCACTCGGCCATCTTACCAAATGACTACTAACAGCCACCTACTGGAGGTTAGGGCTATGCCCTTAGATAAGAGTTCCCCTTTTGGTTAAAACTCATAAATAGTGCGGCCTGGTAGTAAATTTTTCTGAAGCCTTACCCCTCCCCCCCAACCCACCAGAAGGTCAGGCTGTCAGGGCTTAGCGTACCCGTTTGGGTAGAGTAGAAAAGGGTCAGCACGTTTCAGCCTCTCACCACCTTGGTGAGGTTAACTATGCAACGATACCCTGACTCACACGGGCACCTTACCAAATGACTACTAACAGCCACCTACTGGAGGTTAGGGCCATGCCCACAGAATTTCACATTAATTGGACATTGAATCTCTTCTTAGTGTTAATTTTATTGTAAAACTGCTTCACTTTGAGTGACTACAGCCCACCTTCCCGACAAAGAAAGAAAGTATTTTCGAAAATTAAGTAATGTCTTCAAATTTCAAAAACATATGTAACCTTATTTGTATGCAAAAATCAGCGTATTGAATATCCTTCTTTTTTCTAGAAAATAATGTGAGAAACGATTTCTGCGCGGTTTTTTCTGGTTCCATCTTCAACCAGGCCGGTATAAGCTATGTATACATAAAATATATATAAATTCAGCTGGTTTCTTATTTACACACAGTTGAAAGTATCTCTTTCACACGAAAAATACGAGAGAATCACGGGTGGTACCACAAGCTATTTCTCTCTTCTTCTCTAACAGTCTAAAGCTGTACAAGTAATTTTGCAGAAAATGAAGTTCACGCCTTTCTGAGAACTGTACAATTTGTCAATACCTTTTTCGTTTTCCTCGAGAAATTAATCTCACGAGTTAAACGAGTTGCAAATCAACACTAAATGAAACGCTTACTACACTTCGCTTCCATAGAACAATTGTAGCTTGTAGCTGGGTGATGAAACACCAGAAGAGCAATAAAATACATCTTTAACCCTTTAACTCCCAAATTAAATTTGTAATTCTCCTTACCGTCAACGATACAATTCTTATAAAGTTAGTTCAGAGAATTGAGTATTGGATCAACAAATTATCACCAAATTGAGATTTTTCTTTATTCTCATAACTTATCTGGTTGATATTCTATTGATTTTGTAAGGAGAAATTCTGTCTTGGTCACTCATGGGAGTTACAGGGTTAAATGTTTGTCTTAAGTTTACGCTAGGAACAGTTAAAAATGTTTATGAAGTCTCTACAAGAAAAATATAATTTAACACCTTGAACAGCTTTGTCATTAAAATCATTCTTGTACTCGCTCCAATCTCGATCAGCGGTCTCTCCTGTTCAGATGTCAGGACTAGAAGATCGTAACCACTCGAATGCAAAGAAATCAGCGGAATACAGCCTTTCTGACAATGTCTTTCCCATTTAGCAATGAAACTGTAAATCTCTGTAGATGTCCTACTCTGGGAGGTTCAACCTAAGGTAAAAATTCAATAATAGAAGTTAAGTCAAAGGCAACATATCAAGTAATAGAGTATTTTTTAGTAAATTAACCTGTGATCAGTAATTATGTTTCACAAATCATTCTGTACAGTTGTAACCGGACAGTTGTCTGTAATCGGACACCTGAGATCGGATAGTTGAAGCGTCCAATTATACAGAGTCCTTTCCGCCAAATCCACCAATCACAGAATTGATCACAACAACCATAGCAACAACTACTGACACTAAAAAAACTGTGGAATTTCCAAAATTGAGAAAGTTTTCACTTTAGAAATTGTCTCTACCGGACATATCTGTCCTCAATGTGTTTGTTGTCTTTGGAAATTGTAACGGTTATGATAAATTGATATAGGACTTCGTGTCGTCCAATTGTGTCTATAATCACACTCGTGATTAACAAATCGGACTTTGCGGTCGTCCGATTTTACTAATCTCTCGTATGATTACAGACCGAAGCGGACTCCACTCTGTTCTATTATCATTATTTATCATTAATATCATCATAGTTATAATAATCATCATAACTTTTCTTACTACCACTGTTATCGTTATTATTACATGTACAATCATCATTGTAATTATTATCACGTTATTATTAAGTATCATTATTGTTATTCTTACTACTATTAATACTATTAACATTATATTATTATCCACATTATTCTTTTTCTGTCTTCAAATAAACTTTGTTTCAACTGACCTTTCGATGTTTCTCTTTTCTTTTTCGCCGGGCAGCTTCGCTTGAATGATTTCAAAATGGTCCTTGGAGTGTGTAAAGCCGATTGCGACCAAGCGCTTACGAGGACAAACTGCAAGACTTTGAAGTTGTCGTTGCTCTACAACTTCACTGAGAAGATCACCAGATTTAACGTTGTATAATCGAAGACCCAAATCTCTTAGATTATTAAAGCCCACAATGCAGTCCTCGCTACTGATAAACTTAATATCATTTACAACCATGTACTCCAATTGACGAATCACTTTTCCCGAAACTGCGTCGAGGAAGTAAGGGCCAGCAAAACCATAAATGACGATGTTTTCTTCAGTAGGAGAAAAAATAACCGTTCGAAGCCCGAATGCATTGAAAATAGAAGTTTCCCATAGCACTCGGTTTTCACGCCACAGCTTCAGTGACTCTCTATCAGTGGTGGTTAGCACTTCCCATTTATTATTACATGCCAAAAATTCCCCTTTAAAATTTGCAATCTTTGACACAATTTGTTCACTCGTTGTATCTAGAATGGTGACTTCCCATCTGTAATCAAAGTTATTCCTCGTTTTCAAGGCGACTCGTTCCTCTGATAAGGGTACAACATCATCGACAGGAAACTCAGTCCACCTTTTCATGCAAACAGACAAATCAGAGTTCCACAACTCAAGCGAGCCACTAACTGTTCGAAATAGGACACCTCTTTTGACGGGCACAACACTTAAAGACTGAAAAAAAGACATACATTCCTTTTTTCTGATCCTTTTACTTAAAACATCGCCAGCCACAAGATTTATTCGCTGGATCCTTGTACCGTCCACGGTATAAAGAGAGTCACCATCAACAGAGAAATGAACGTCAACACTTGTTTGAAAGCGATCATATCCAACAAAACCGTTTTCCTCCACGTCCTCAAGTAGAGGTTCCTGTTGTTCCTGATCATCTAGGAAAGAGAGAACAGAATAAAGATCTAGGCAATTAAGTATTATCAACTGCGTTGATAACGTAATTCGGCCACCATAAAGAGTTTAATAGCGATGGCCAGTTTACGCCATGTTATACTCTCCCTCCGACACAGCACCACAGTTTCTTTGGAAACTTACCCCCTTTAGAATAAGGATCAGCTCCATTTCCTAATAAGCTGCATGGATCAGTTTTCAATAGTTCTAACAGTTCATCGAGTTTGAGCCTCTTTTCTGGTGCGTCATTAAATTCCGTTCGTTCTCCCGCAAAGTCATCAAGTTCATCTCTCTTTTCCGTAGAGTTGTTACGTTCCATTGTCTGTTCAACTAGGCCACCGAGTTCAGCTCTCTGTTCTGATGGATCAACAACTTCAGCTCTCTGTCCTGACAGAACATCGATTTCAGCTTTCTGTTCCAGCATATGGTTGATTTCTGGTAGGTTATGTTCCGTTAGATCGTTATTTTCGGTTCTCTCTGTCGTAATGTCACCGGGTTCTATGCTTAGTCCCGCTTCATCGCTACTCTCACCTCTCCACTCCCTTACGTCATTAAGGCGACACATTTTAATCACTTTACTGTCAGGGGAAACTCTTAGTAACATCTGCTTTTCTAGTACAAGTGCAAAATCCACAGGTAAGAATATGTCTTCAGATAAATACCAAAAGGGATCTCCTGATAAGAAAACACTCTCATTGCAAGTTTCAAATTCCGAGGCGTACTGGTAGGAACTCGTCCCAAAAATGCAATCCAAACTATATGTTGACTTAGTGTTCCTGTCAATATCTAAACAAAAAAGCTTGGGATCCCAATCCAAATCATGTTCATCCTCATCCGAAAATAAACAGAAAAAAAACCGGCAGTCAGGAGTCAACTTAACATATCGTGACCAGACTGAAGGACATATTAGAGTCCCAACTCCATCATTCATGTCAATGAGGTATGCGCACTTATCAGAATCGACGATCACCATCCGTCTTCCACTAGCAGACCAAGCAAAAGATAAAATTTCGCATTTGTGTGTAAAACGACTAATTTCACTTCCATCTTTTAGACTCCACTGGATGACGCAATTCCTCCCGTCCAGACAGTCAGTCAGCATCGTGCTTTTGTCACCAGATATTGAACAAACTTTGAACCGGCACTCGCTCGAACGGAAAAGAGGTTTCACGTCTCCGACCAAGGTATAACCCTGACACAGAGTCCCTTGTAAGATCAGGTCTAAGGTTGGATGGAAAACTACTGACCGGAAAAATGGGAAAAGGTAATCCCATGTGTTCCCTAGGTCCTGAAAATCAATGTTTGATACCAGCGCAGAGCGTGTCCACATTAGCTGGGCAGTACGGAGCGACCACAGATGAATTGTGTCATTCGAACACTCGCATACCAGGTAGTCCTGATTTGGTGAGACATCAAAGCAGATCACCTGATCTGAAGCAAAAAACCGCAGTAGAACATCTGTTCTTTCCTCCTTCTTTCGCAAATATTCCATATATGGTAAGTCCTTATACTTGGTGTTTAGCAAGCTTAATGCCTTCGCAGACAGTTCAGGTCCTCCTTCATTCAACAAGACTTGAAAGATGGCATAAGGAAGTTTTGAAAGAGTACTTAAATGCTTCCGCAATAGCAACAATAACGTCTCAAGGACTTCCCTGCAATCCTTTGACAAACCATTTGTATTTTCCTTTTCTTGTACGCAAAGAACATCTTCAGTGGCTGCTGTACTCTTCACAGTTAGCTTTGCATAGACCAATTCTAGGTCCAAAACATAATTCTTTACAATGTCGTCCAGGCTACATGGACGAGCATTCTCTTCTACCTCAAGTACATGCTGAACACCATGCTGCAAGGCATACCTCGACGTCTGTTTCAGCGTTGAACTCTGGATCCCTTTAAGTTTCAATTCATCTAGTTCATCTCTGCAAAGCTTTGCAATGACGCGATGACATTCTTTTCCGCTAACAATAAACTTCTTTTGCCTCGAAGTAGACTCCTCAACCAACCAGTCCTTGACTGACTTGTGAAAGAAGTTAATGCACTCGCCCTCAATGGGTAGAAGAGCCGAGATACAATCAACTGCGTCTCGTACTTTTTGCTCATCAGCCGATGACCATTCTTTTGAAAGGAACAACTTGTAGACAAACTCGACAGGTAATGGTTCTCTTGCTGCCACCATGGCACTTAAAAAATCGAAAAATTGCTCTTCGGTGATACCTAGTTCTTTCTGCATTTCATTTTTCAGGCGTTTGAAGTATTCTTGATAAACGGACGAAATACCTAATGGCAAGTCGCTGTTGATCACTTCAGCAGCACTCATACGCACAGCATTCTTCTTAATGAACTCTGTCAGGTAATAGGTATATAACATGACTCCTTCTGACTTTTCAACAAGCTTCTCTAAGATGGTATCTTGGCAATCAGATTGCAGAACATGTTCCAGTTGCTCTTGAAAGCAAAGCCTAACGTCCATCAAGTTTTCTTGATCGTTGGGGTTCAGCTGTATGGGATTTAGGTCTTGAATCTTCTCTAAGATGTTCATTTCAGGTCGCGTTGTTACCACAAATCGTATCCAACACGGAAGCGTCTTGAAGTAATCCGCAGTCACATTTAAAAGCTCATTACGCCCCTGGTATTCACTTTCGTCTAAGCCATCTATAACCATGAGATGGATAGAGTCTGGATCTTTCAAATCTGAAAGAGGTTCTTTAAACAAGAATTCAAACAGTTCTTCCACTTCCATGTCTCCAATTTCAACGCCCACATTTCTCGACAACTTCTTCACGAGAGCCTTCCTGTACTCTGGCAGCGATTCGGAAAGCTGACAGGCTAACGACTGCAGCATCACTTTGGGATTCCTTCGCCGTGCCATGTTATGCCGGCAGAAGTGGCTCCCTGACAATCGTCCAGCCTCTAACATCTTTTGGCACAAGACAGCTGAGATTACAGACTTTCCCATTCCAGCATTCCCGCTTATAACAATCACTCTATTTAGAGAACTTTTGTCGGCTAACCAGCTTTCGACTTCTTTAAGAATCGATAAACGAGTTCCCTCAACATATCTGCTTGCATGGCGTCTTATTTCAGTTAAATTGTCCACGTTTGCTAGTTTCGCAAGGACTTTGTCTTCCCTGATGCTCTCATTCTCGTCATTCGTCATGGTGTGCTGGGATGCCTCCTCCAAAGTTTGAAGCTTCTCGCAGACTTTTTCAACTGTTAACTTGGTATCTTGAATGGTTTTACTGTCTTGAAGTTGATTCTGATGAACAACACTGACAGATTCTTGCAAATTCTTCTGCAACTGATGAACTTCTACCAGCTTTGCTTTACTTTCACGAATGGTTTCGTGATCAAAGGACTGAATCTGCCGTACTTCATCAACAGTTTGCATCACTTTGGTCTCAATATCCCGTATGTCCTTCAGCTGTGATTTTATATCTTCCTCAGAATCAGCCCACTCAAGCAACGCATCTAAGAACTCTTGCTCTCCACAATGCTCAGCCTTCAATCTATCAATTTCCGCCTGTCGCAAGCCAAGAGCAACAAGAACAGCACTTATCTCCTGCCACAGAGTTGAGAAAGTTGGATCAGCAATACCAGTTGTGGTAACATGGCCATACAATTCATTGCGGTAAAACTTTATGCGAGCAAGATTTGCTTCAAGGGAGTTGTCACTTGGAGGTGGCTTTTTGTGCCACTTAGAGCGGGGTGGGGAGAGACCACAAATGTTGGTTAAGAGAAGGAATAAAAGAGTGATATCAAATGTTTGGGAGTCTGGAGGAGCACCGCTTGGAGGGAACAATAGATCCCATTGAGGTTTGTGTAGAATCTTTCTTTTCAACAGATTTTTAAGAGTCAAATAGTTTGCATTCAACGCGGCTGCAAGACTTGCTGGGGGATGATATCCATTGAAAACGTTCCTGAGAACTGTTGTTCCACCATCGATGAGAAGTCGGCTGAGCTTGGCTCCATTTGTCTTCTCTACAGAACTGGCAAGAGGTGAAGGAGTAGCTGATGCCATATGATCCAAAATACAAAGATGGAGTCATCAGGTGTACCTGCGCGTTTTCTGAAAGAAACATTACAATTGGGTAATTGCTTCTCTTAGACATGTACTGGAAAGAGGAGCAAAACCTCTCCACTCTACTAATCAGTTTGACTCCTTCAACACTATTTAATCCTTTACACCCTAGCATCATGATGCATATTCTCCATACTTTCTTTACACATTTCCTAAGGTGCTGACAAGGAGATTTTGTTTAATAATCAAAATCTTTTCTTTAATTAATAATCACTTCCTTCATTCTCATGACCCTAATGCATGATTCAGGGGTGATATTGTAGGGAGAAATTAGATGCTAGTCACTCTTTGGGTTCAAAGGGTTAAAGAAACCTGTCATCTTTAGAGTATCAGGAATTGTTCTTGCACTCTGAAGGAATAATATACCTATATAATTGTGTCTCTATAGAAGTTTATTGACTAAAATATCATAAACTTGTCATCAAATCTGCACTGTATACATAATGATAATTACAAATTACAATACTCCAGGTATCTTCAGTTCACACTCATAGGATAATAATAATTATTATTTGACAGCCTTATGGTTACCTGAGCTCCCCCACACACCATTTGCAATCCTCACAGTGGTATTCCAAAAGCCAGCTGATTGGTCAGACAAGGAGCCAGCTGAAGGAATAAAGTCTTTGGGATCAGAGATTCCTGAAAAAAATCAAATCACATAACAATTTATTCATAGCATTTCACCACCGAACCACTCAAAATGTTAACTGAAGGCTTTGTAATGACAACAGATTCACTGCTCAATAGAACACAGGAATGAAAATGATACAAAATTTAATTCAAAATTTAATGCAGTTAAATACTGACAACAATTTTTAAATTTTGCTTGTCAGAGTTTTCACTTTAGGGAAATAATTTAACATATATGACAAATATATGGATCATAATTTGCCACAAGATTTTTATCCAAGACCTAAACAACATTGTGTTTAATTGTAATATATAATAAATTCATATCATTTTAATACTGAGTTCCCTTAGCATTGGTTTACACCAGCAATAGAAGCATTACAAGCCAATTCTAGAGCAGGGTCTTAAGTTAAAAGAAGAAAGAAGTTTTTAGAAAGAATGTCATAATACCCATCAAAATTACTGCCGCTAGAAGGGCATGGAAGCCAAAATCTCTCTTGTTATCTACCAACAGGAAACTCCAAAGAGCTAATGTTGGGTCAGAATAGGCACCCCACTACTTTTGACTGCTCATAAGCCACAATGACATTTTCCTTATAAAATAACCACATTACATGTAACAGGATCACACACAAAGAGAGCGAACATTTTCTTACTGTTGGTTATGTATACATTCTGTATTGTGACCCTGACAGCATAACCCAAGCAAGAGCAACATATCTTACAAAATGAAACCCATGAAAATTTCTTATGCAATACTTTCAAAGAAAGAATTACTATTTTTTATCTTTTTCTGGCATATTTAATAAGCAAACATTGCATTGCAATGTATTGCGCTCATCACAATTAATTCAGACCTGGCCAATTTTTTATTTTCAGAACTTTTAACCCTTTACACCCTAACATCAGTATGTATATTCTCCTTACAGTTATCTAAATATTTCCTAAGGTGCTGACAAGGAGAATTTGTTTAACAATCAAGAGCTTCTACAGTTGGTGATTATCTCTTTTATCCTCATAACCTTAATGTTTTATTCACAGGTGATATTGTGGGGGGAAATTTGATGCTGATCACAATTGGAGGTTAATGTGCTAAATGTGTACCACTTGTTCTTAGTTTTTTACTTTCATAGTTCTGTGACACTTTTCTGAGGTTGTGGAACACTTGTAACATGAGCCTCTGGGCAATGATAAGTTGGTTAATTAAAGCCCTCTCAGGTGGGCATTACTATTAGATATTCAGCTGTAAGAAGTTTCCAGTTATATTAAGAACCCACAACTTGAAAAATTGACAATGTCTACAAGTCAGTTTAAAGATCAATAAATAGTCTTGGTGATTCACACATGCACAGTAAGACGGAAAATTCTGTCAACAGACTAAGAGTAAAGCAAAAAATCAATTTAAATCATAAACAAACACTGTGACAAAGCTGCACCAAAATACTTTGCTACAAGATGCACTCTGAGTTTAGCATGTATTTTCTGTGGGAAAGGAAAAACAGTGCACCTTAAAACCAAAGAACTCTCGCATGAGTTAAACTGTAGATGGGAATTTTGAAGTGAACATCATGTTCAGAACATGAAAGTTTGTTTAAACACTCCAAGTATAAACCTTTTCCCAAAGCAGAATAATGAACAATCTTCATTCTGCTACAAAATCAAAATTTATCATCTTTCTCATTCTCATATGATGCTTTCCAAATTGTTGATTGCAGAATGCAGTATGGCATGTCACATATGAACTCAATTTTGGTCTGGCTTGTTTTACTGCCAGAAGGAAATGCCAAATTTTTAAAAATGAGAATAATGAACCTCTAGACCACATAGCAGTTCTACCTTAGTTAATTAATTCTTTGTAACAGAAGAAATCAATTAAAACTCACAGTAAGTTAAGTGCAAAAAAAAAAGAAATCACTACTGTAAACTTCTAATTTTGTATTTAAAAATTTCCAATTGAAAGTTATGAGGTTTGCATTTTTTCTGGTCATGTTCCTCTATTTGGGGAAATGGCCATTTCATCTGAAAATCTAAAGCTAAGGATGTTTCATGAAATAACAAAACATGATAAAATCTACATAAAACATGATCACAGGAATATGAACCAAATAATTTGGCTGATATCAATAGATGTGCCTGGGGAAAACCCTTTTCTTACAGTTGGTTCTGCACACATTCAGTATTGTGATCTTGACAACATAACCCAAGCAAGAGCAACATATTGTACTAAATGAAACCAATCAAAATTTCTCATGTGATACTGACTTTTACAGAAAAAAATTTTTTTTTCATCTTTCCTGGCATATTTAATTAGCAAAACATTATATCGCAAATTCTATTGTGCTCATCAAAATTACCTTAGACAAGGCTAATTGATTATGGTAAAAAATATCTTTTTTCTTCTCAGAACTTTTAACCCTTTACACCCTAACATCAGTATGTACATTCTCCTTACAATTATCTAAACATTTCCTATGATGCTGAAAGGGGAATTTGCTTAACAATCAAGAGCTTCTACAGTTGGTGATTATCTCTTTTATCCTCATAACCTTAATGTTTAATTCACAGGTGATATTGTGGGGGGAAATTTGATGCTGATCACTATTGGAGGTTAAAAAGTTAAATGTGTACCACTTGTTCTTAGTTTTTTTTACCTGCATAGTTCTGTGACACTTTTTTTGGGCAGTAATACATTCATTAATTAAAGCCCTTTCAGGTGGGCAATATTGTATTTATTCAGCTGTAATAAGTTTCCAGTTGCAACAATAACCCGAAACTTGAGAAATTGACAATTTCAACATGTCAGTTAAAAGACCCATCATCAGTCTTAGTGGTTCACACATGCACAGTGAGAGATAAAATTCTGTCAAGCTAAAAATCAATTTAAATGATGAACAAACACTGTGAAAAGGATGCACCAAAACACTTTGACATAAGATGCACTCCCAGTTTTAGATCTTTTTTTCATGGGAAAGGAAAATTTTCAGCGCACCTAACAAACAAATAACCATCATACAATAATCTGTATATTGATCCTTACAAATGAGCAGCACTTTAGATTATCATTTTGAAGTGTACATTAAATTCTTTTTAAAAACACTTTAAGTATAAAACAAATCCCACAGCAAAGCAATGAATAATCTTCATTCCACGACAAAATCAAAATTTGTCATCTTTCTTATTCTCTCATGATGCTTTGCAAATAGCTGATCCTTGCAGAATACAGTGTGCATGTCACATATGAACTTAATTCTGGCCTACTTTGTTTTACTGCCAAAAAGAAATGCCAAATTTTTTAAAATGAGAATAATGAACCCGTTAGACCAAGTGTAATAAATCATTTAAAAGGTATTTTTGGGTTATGCTATAAATGAAACCAACAGTTGTGGAGGTGGTAACTGAAAAGACAGAGAAGTGTCAAGACTGAAAAATGGATAACAAAACTTTTCTTTTTCCAGGTACATATAGGGTATACCACTAAACTACAGCTTACATTGCAGCTCTCAGAGCATCCATTATTATAAGATATCAACTCAACCAAAACAGTACAGAGAAAAAAGTTCTAAAAGTTGCAGGAGTGGTATATCTTTAATGTGCAGATCTTTCTAAGACCTTTTAGTTGTGAAAATTTCAGAAAAAATGATGAAATATTGAGCATGTAATGGTATCTTTTGCTATATGGCACTCTCAAGCATTTGAGGCTTAAAATGTTCTCTCAAGCCAGAAGGTAGGGCATTGAACCATGAAATGCAAAGACCTAAGGTCTAACTCAAACTATTTGGACACTAGCTTCAATAAAATGCAGGGCATGACATACATTTGCATCTAGTTACACCAGGGGGGGGGGGGGGGGGTTTAGGAGACAAGATGAAACACTACAGTTCCTAAACCTAACCCTTGGTTAAGATTAACTTGGGTCAAATTTTGGCACACAGTTGTGAAGCTAAAATGCTATTGAACCAGATATCTGTGGCATGAAAATGCTTCAAGGATTCAAGTTTTTCATGACTGTCTATATCATAGAATCAAAAGTCTTTTGCCTCATCGCCAAACTACTATCCTCTTATTATCTTAAAATGGAAATTATTTTTGGAATCACGCCAATGTAAATCATTGGAAATAGAGATGCATGTGTATTTATGTTTAAGTTGCTGTTTGTCCTACACATAAGTAGACATGGAACTTGAACAAACCAATCTTCAAAAGTTTAAATGCCAGGGGTATTGCCTGGGAGGGGAATGTTGAAGCTCTGAATCTAATTTTGTATTTAAGAATTTCCAATTGAAAATTGTGAGGTTTGCATTTTTGCTAGTCATGTTCCTCCTTTAGGGAAAATGGCCATTTGATCTGGAAATCCAAAGCTGGGGATATGCTATGAAATGTCAAAACATTATGAAATCTACATAAGGTCACAAGTGTAAACCAAATCACTTGGCTAATATCAATAGCAAAGCGTGCCTGTTGAAAATTACTTTTGGAAGCGATATAAAAGATTTGGATAGCTCACATCCACATTTAAACCGACACAGTACCTATTAATTAAGAGTATTATTTTCAATCGTACTCATTTGTATCATCAAATTTAACGATGCTTACCTTTAGTAGATGATTTAAAATGGTAGTAGATGATTTATAATGCTGTGTAGCCAAATTATGATCCTGATTTCTCTGATATTTCAGTCAAAGCAAAGCCTATAAGACATAATTACAAAACACTTTTGTTTTTCACTATTGAGTACAAAAACGTCACCGAAAAACTGACTGCATTTCTATGATTCGAATCACAAACCACGTGCGTAGAAATCAAACGCGGAAATGAGCCTAATTCAAATAAAAAAGCCAGCCAAACTAACAAACATCAGGTTTTTTATATTTCTGAAAATAGAGAGATCAGTCATAATAATATCCTCGCCAACCTCGCTGGTGAGAAAAAGGTTCAGTTTTACTGAGGGAAACAATGGCAAACCAAGAGCACGCCTCGTTGCAGAAAATGTGCTTAACGAAGCAAAATGCAACATCACTAGAGTCGAGTGCGGAGGACCAGAAGACTTGAATTGGCGCGGGATCTGAAGAGCACATATAGAGATATTGACACTTGGAATCACAAAATGACATGCTGTCATGACAAAATTCATTCTTGGTCATAATCACTCACTGATGACATTACAGATTCCTTTTTTGAGTCATGCGATTCCTTTCAAGATGTATTTTTCATACTACGCAAAGTACTTCACTCAAAATCCCTTTCTTTTCTCTTCCCTTTCTTAAGCCGGTGAAGGTCGAAATGTAATGATATTATGTTAGTTTCATCAAGAAGTCCTCCAAATCATAAACATTTTCTCAATATGATTGAGTAAGTCTGAATAACTCTGGTAAAAATTGAAAACTTTTAATTCAATTCAACTTCGCGATGCGATGATCGATATCTTTCCAATGATGTCCTAAAGTTGAGCCAGTCGCTTTTCTTGAGAATCACCTTCCCACTCGCAAGTACAGATCTCCGCACCTATCTCACAGATGATATCAAACTGCTTCATATGCCGAATGATCTGCACAAAATAGTCATGTCAAAACGAAATTTCCTTGACGCAGCGGAAGTGATTACACTGAGATGTTTTGCTTTAATGCTTAAAGCGTTTCTCTTCATAACAAGCTAACGAAGAAGAAAAAAATGAATGATAACGAGCTAATATTCCCACAAATTATGAAATAAGCGAAAAAGAGTATTTTCAATCAAACCTTTTGGGAAAATAGATCAACAGCCTTCCGGTTATGCCGCCAGATATCGAGGAAACCAGCGTCCCGAAATCTTATCTTATCTCAGATTGAACTCTGGGACTCTACAATTAACCATCGCTCTTTTAAATAAACAATAGGTAAAGTCCACCTCCATCTTCACGCAATTAAAACGCGTTGCGGCAAGTACCGGTAATCGATAGGTCCGTTTAGCCGAGAGCATGCAAACAGGGCTGTGACGTCAGGCTTTCTGAGCTTCTAGAAAGCAATTAAGTACTTACAGTAGCATAATGGCTCCTGATACTTATCTGTGTTTACAGAGCCTTTTCTAAGCACTCGATGGATTGGGAAAATTCTCAAAAGTTTTGCAAGCTTCCGACTGGGTCTCAAGTTTGCAAGACTTATCTGAATTCTTCTAAATCCGCTGTGTAAACACGGGAAAAGTCCTCTGTCGATTAATAACCGGTATCAGATAAGCCAAATTTAATACGCATTTTGATTAAACTCTTTATGATCTTTCGGTGGAAAGACAAATGGTTGACCTCATTTTGACGTAATCTGTGACTTATTACCAAACAGATGCACGGCAACAGGAAATCGCATCATACACGAAAAAATTCGTTGGCACTCGACTTACACCCAGCCTGTGTTCTCAGTCCCAAATGTACAATCTGCAGTGTTAGGTTTGCATTTCGTTCTTAGCCTTCATTATTGCTGATAGCTTCAAAAAATTATTTGGACAAACTGAAAGTGGTTTCAGTATTACACATCCAATATCTTGCTCACGCAACGGAACGTTGGTGAACAAACTGACTGAGACACAAACCACAACGCTTTAAAAATATATGTTATTCTGTTCTTCCATTCCAGATCTAATTCACATCGGGTAAAAACTGCCAATTACTGGTTTTTGTTAGTACCTTCAACAACTGGAAGAGGTACATCCATCGAGATAAACCATCCTAATCTGTTCACAGATGATCACAGATCTGATCATCGTCCAGGGCTCGAGGGATAAAAGCGAATACGATCAGAGGATAAAACGAAAACAGTCGCAAGGGGAAGGGGAAGGTGAAATTGAAGATTTGTGTACAAATCGTAACATAATGCTTGGGGTGGTTGTCCTCAAGTAGTCACTCGTACAGCTGCGGACAGACTAAAAACAGTCTGGCAAACCGGCTCCCACGTCGCTTCTGTCGTGCTAAGCTGAGAAATTCTCCATTCTCCAACCGCTTCCGTGGCGTAGAGCATTTTGGCGGCCATATTTGTTGATCCAAACGAAAGATTGTTGGAATTGATTTGATTAATTAAGCAATATAGTCCTGCAGGAAGTCTTTGTGAAAGCCTGGTCACTAGTTGAGAGCTGCGTATTGCCTCGTTTTCTCATGATTACAAGACAAGGTGGAATTAGTACTCGCTGCTACGTAGAGCGTAGCTTCGTCAAATTCCACGTCGTCTCTGTAAGGTCTTTTCAAGCGTTTCAGAAAAGTTTGAACCTGCAACAGGAGAAGGAAATGTAAAATGTTATCAGTGCATCTTAAACCACATACAAGTCAGTGCTTGCAAGTATTCCCTTCGCAAGCTTTCCTTTGTATCGTAGATGGAAAAATAGTCCTAAAAGAATCCCTTTCCAAAAGATGATAAACGAGTCTCCGTGTTGGAATACGACAAAGGAAAATGTCAGGAAAAAATTTTTGTCAGTGTATATGACCCATTAGCTTTGACGAAGTGCTAACGCTCGAAACGCCGTCTTTGGAAACTCTTTGCGGTGGCCAATTTACGTCATCAACTCAGTAAATAATACCAAGTTATCCAACAAGGACACTTCTCAAATAATTTTGCACAGAATCTCGGGAAAATTTTGCGCCGACGAGTTTCTTCTAACAAGCGTCTTTGACTCGCGTATATTTTCTTTGCCCGCCAAAGTAAAGAAGGGAATAAAACCAAATGACTTCCTATTTCCCTATTGGTCATAATCTCTTTCGATCGTGCTGGGTGAAAATAAAGGTACAATTTTTGCACAGCCCTACACTATTGTAAAACAAATCTGTTTTTCCAATAGCAATGTATTGTTTCATCATTGTTTTCTCTATCCAAGAACTGAATACATAATGTAGCATGGGGCTGTGGAGAAATTTTACCGAAATAAACCTGCAAATAAGTATGCAACGGTTTTCAAGATTAAAAATGTTTGACGGGTTCTACTGGTTTCACTGCTCTTACCAAAGAAAAGTCTCCATTTTCTGCGGCCTCTACAGCTCTTTGGGCGATGTAATTTCTAAGAACAAACCTGCGAAGAAAATATTTGCACAATGATATATAAAAAAAAAACTTGGAGATATGAACAGAAATAAAACTCGTCAATGTCAGAATTCTTTTTGCTTCAGCGAATAAATTCCAAACGATGTAAAGAACCGGTAGCTTTATGCTCAGGGCGATGAAATTCAGTGAGTCAGGGCTCGAGTGCTGGCCGTGCCAATGTGTTTTGGTCATAAGCTGGACATATAGTTCTCGTGGTAACTATCTCTGGAAGGTAAGTTACCCGGGAAACGTAACGGAAAGTAGAGGAGGGGAGGGGGGGGGGTGCGTGGGGAGGGAGAGTAACCCTGATTGGCAATACTCCCGAGGGGATTTCTCGCCAAAGAAACAGGAATAAGCTCCGACGGCAGTGCGAGACAATCTCACAAGCACACTTCACTTTATGCCTCGATAATTCCAAAAAAAACAAGGTGTTGGTTACAGTGAAGTCATTTTCGTCAGTGTATTTGTCAATTTTGATCTCTAGTCGCCTATTGATTCTCATTGGAGAGAGTCGGTAATGGTGGATACGGGGCTTGAGGCCAACATTTCATTCTTCAAGAAGAACACAAACAAGTACCTTGGGTTGCTGGATTTTATTATCCTGACTCGTTCTTTGTTTACCTGTGTGCGAGAGAAAAAAGTCAGTAAATCAGTAAAAAATTAAAAGGAAAGATGAGGCCTTCAAAGAGTTATTTTCAAATGAATGGAAATGTCGTGTTTACCTCTTGAACATCATGAAGGTCGCATTCCTGATCAAGACGATCTCTTGGTAAATGAAAGAAAATAAAAACAAAAGGAAGAAGGAAAAATAAATGAAGACAATAATTCACTTGTCAACTCTAATGTAATAGCATACCAATTATACACGAAATACAAATTAACCCCTTCTCCCTCTGAACGATGTTGAAGTTTGTCGGTTGTCTGTGATTATACAATATTCAATAGGGAGGAAGGTATTACAGCGAACTTCGTTACATTTAAACCTCATTTCTTATTACTTCCTTAAGAGCAGCTACGTGAATGTCATGTGTCCATTAATTTTGTGCTTCATTTCCGATCACCCTTGTGGTTTCTTACACGCAATCCATGATTCCCACTCACTGGTAAGCTGTGATCCACTGCGTCCATAAAACACGGTCGTTATTCCCTTTTCCGTTTTGCGTTGACACCTGAGTTGACGGTCGGTCGATCAACCAATTAATTAATCAAACCATTAATAAATCAATTAAGTTTTATCAACCAAGTCGATAATTTAAATCGGTCGCGTTTTCCGATGAATAGTAGTTTCAATTAACGTAAATTACCGCTACGCGAGTTCATTTGAAAGGCGTGGGAACAAGTGGGAGACGCTCAGTGAATTATGGGACGGATGCTCACATTTCATTTGTTGAGGTGAAATGGCTAAGGTTCCTGGCATATTTTTCTCTCTGTTTATAATGGTAAACCACTATCTATGAGGCCAAAAGAGAATCAGGTCCAATTCTCTTGACAAAATAAAATGGCGTCGCGATTACCTCGCTGGGCTCTGGATAAAGAAGCTCAGGTTCAAGGCCATGCAGGGTCATTGTGTTGTGTTTTCAGGGAAGAAACTTTACTCTCTCAGTGGCCCTCCTCTCAAAGGATGAACTATCATGGAATTCTCACGAAATGCTGAAAGTTATGTCCAATGGACTGGCATTCATCCAGGATGCCCGTATTCTCACTCTAAAGAATTTGAGGTAAGCTCCACTTGTAATGAACTGCTAAGCCCAGAAGAGTTTACCGACAACCTCCCGCAGATAAATGCCAGAAACTCGGTGCTACAACACTTTTCGACCTAAGAAAAGAAGGTCTAATCCCTGGCTATTTTCGAACTAACCTCCATTCAAGAATCGTCGAATACGCTTTGATTAATCCTTGCAGAGGAACACATCGAGACACAAGGTATTCAATGATGTCTTCATCGCTAAGAGCTAGTATGATCCAAAACTGAATTAGCTTTGAATTAGTACCAACAATCACGTGAATATAAATCCAATTTTTCAAGGAACCCGTCACTTGATTTTAATTGAAGCTGTGATCTGTTATCAGAGTCTATGCCACTTTTCCGAGCCTTTTCGAACGGTCACATGATCTATACTTTTACATCAGTTAAGGACGCTAGCGTAGTGCTCTGCAGCAATGGCCGAATGCACTTCGAACTTGCTTTCAGTTTACCTCTGTAAAGTCTGCAATTTGATAGATATAACTCAACCCTTTGGTTCCCAAGAGTGACCAGCATCTAATTTCTCCTTACAATATCACCCCTGAATCAAATATTATGGTCACGGGAATAACGGAAATGATCACCAACTAAAGAAGCTCTTGATTGTTAAACCAATTCTCCTTGTCAGCACCACAGGAAATGTATAAATAACAGTATGGAGAATATGCATACTGATAGTAGCATGTAAAGGGTTAAGTCACCTTCACCAATCAAAAGGAAAATCAAGATCCATCGCGCCTTGTTCATCCGCGCTCTCCTCAACGACTTCTTTGATGCGACTGAGAACGAATCTGTCACCGCCATCGAGTGTTAATCGGTACTTACTCACGAAACCGTGGAACATATCCCAGGACGAGCGAAGCTACTATGCAGCTTTGAACTAGGTTGTTTGGATCTCCAAATATGTTGGTGCTTGACAGGGGATATGCGAACCTGTATAGTGCATTTATAAACGTTCAAAACCAAAGTGACATGTTTTGGGCAAGCAGCTTTAACTATAGGTTTAATTTTCTTTAACCCCTAAGACCGACTGGCATCTAATTTCTCCTTAAAATATCGCCCCTGAATCAAGAAATGAAAGAAAGGAAATGATCACAAACTAAATAAGCTCTCGATTGTTAAACAACTACCCCGTGGCACCTTAGGAGATGATTCGTGAACTTCATGGAGAATATAGATTCTGATGTTAGGGTGTCCTCCTGTCAGCGCCCCAAGTTATGAACTGTGTGGTGACGTCCTTAAATTTCAGGCTCCTACTCGGTGTAGAAGACACTGATGACGTAGAAAAATATGGGGAAAAAAAAAAGAACAAGGAAACTAGTATAAGCAGTAGGTTGATAATGCGATGTTCTATTGTGTCCTGTGTCTTCTCTTCCATGAAGGAGCAGAATTTCTCGAGGTAATTCAAATTAGGAATGGGTGAGGCATTTTCTACTCTTAATTTATGGGGTTTCCTGAGATAAAAGTGGTTTGACTAGTTTATTTCACTAAATATGCTTTGCATATGTTCGTTTGCTTTTCAAATTTTTATTTCCGTTATAACTTTATGGAAATTAGAGAGGGAGATTTCCTGATTCGCAAGGTGTGTAAAAAATTTTCCTTCTGGTTAACACTAATCAACAGAGCAGCCCAATACAAACTTTTTCTGAAGCCTTCCTCCTTCTCATCCGACCCTTCAGAAGGTCAGGCTGTTAGGGCCCAGCGTACCCGTTTGGGAGAAGTAGATAAGGGTCAGTACGTTTCAGCCTCTCACCACCCTTGTGCGGTTGACTATGTAACGATGCCCTGACTCACTCGGCCACCTTACCAAATGACTACTAACAGCCACCTACTGGAGGTTACGGCTATGCCCTTAGATAAGAGTTCCCCTTTTGGTTAAAACTCATAAATAGTGCGGCCTGGTAGTAAATTTTTCTGAAGCCTTACCCCTCCCCCCCAACCCACCAGAAGGTCAGGCTCAGTCAGGGCTTAGCGTACCCGTTTGGGAGGAGTAGAAAAGGGTCAGCACGTTTCAGCCTCTCACCACCTTGGTGAGGTTAACTATGCAACGATACCCTGACTCACACGGGCACCTTACCAAATGACTACTAACAGCCACCTACTGGAGGTTAGGGCTATGCCCACAGAATTTCACATCAACTGAGCATTGAATCTCTTCTCAGTTTTAATTTTATTGTAATACTGCTTCACTTTGAGTAAGAAATTAATCTCACGAGTTAAACGAGTTGCAAATCAACACTAAATGAAATGCTTACTACACTTCGCTTCCATAAACAATTGTAGCTTGTAGCTGGGTGGTTAAACACCAGAAGAGCAATAAAATACATCTTCAAACCTTTAACTCCCAAATCAAATTTGTAATTCTCCTTACCGTCAACGATACAATTCTTATAAAGTTAGTTCAGGGAATTTAGTGTTGGATCAACTCATCCCCAAATTGAGATTTTTCTTTATTCTCATCACTTATCTGGTTGATATTCTATTGATTTTGTAAGGAGAAATTCTATCTTAGTCAATCATGGGAGTTACAGGGTTAAACGTTTGTCTTAAGTTTACGCTAGGAACAGTTAAAAATGTTTATGAAGTCTCTACAAGAAAAATATAATTTAACACCTTGAACAGCTTTGTCACTAAAATCATTCTTGTACTCGCTCCAATCTCGATCAGCGGTCTCTCCTGTTCACATGTCGGGACTAGAAGATCGTAACCACTCGAATGCAAAGGAATCAGCGGAATACAGCCTTTCTGACAATGTCTTTCCCATTCAGCAACGAAACTGTAAATCTCTGTAGAAGTCCTACTCTGGGAGGTTCAACCTAGGGTAAAAATTCAATAATAGAAGTCAAGTCATATTAGGCAACATCTCAAATAATAGAGTATTTTTTAGTAAATTAACCTGTGATCAGTAGTTATTTTTCACAAATCATTCTGTACAGTTGAAACCGGACAGTTGTCTGTAATCAGACACCTGAGATCGGATAGTTGAAGCGTCCAATTATACGGAGTCCTTTCCGCCAAATCCACCAATCACAGAATTGATCACAACAACCATAGCAACAACCACTAACACTAAAAAAAACTGTGGAATTTTAAAAATTGAGAAATTTTTCACTTTAGAAATTGTGTCTACCGGAGATATTTGTCCTCAATGTGTTTTTTGTCCTCGGAAATTGTAACGGTTATGATAAATTGATATAGGACTTTGTGTTGTCCAATTGTGTCTGTAATCACACTCGTGATTGACAAATCGGACTCCTGCTTTGCGGTCGTCCGATTTTGCTGATCTCTCGTATGATTACAGACCGAAGTGGACTCCACTCTGTTCTATTACCATTATTTATCATTAGTATCATCATAGTTATAATTATCATCATAACTTTTCTTACTAGCACTGTTATCGTTATTATTACATGTACAATCATCATTATTGTTATCATTATCACATTATTATTAAGTATCATTGTTATTCTTACTACTATTAATACTATTAACATTATATTATTATCCACATTATTCTTTTTCTGTCTTCAAATAAACTTTGTTTCAACTGACCTTTCGATGTTTGTCTTTTCTTTGTCGCCTGGCAGCTTCGCTTGAATGATTTCAAAATGGTCCTTGGAGTCTCTAAAGCCTAATGCGACCAAGCGCTTACGAGGACAAACTGCAAGACTTTGAAATGGTCGTTCTTCTACAATTTCACTGAGGAGATCACCAGATTTAACGTTGTATAATCGAAGACACCAACCTCTTGGATCATCCAAGCCTACAACGCAGTCCTCGTTACTGATAAACTTAATATCATTTACAGCCATGTTCTCTAATTGACGAATCACTTTTCCCGAAACTGCGTCGAGGACGTAAGAGCCAGGTTTACCATAAATGACGACGTTTTCTTCAGTAGGAGAAAATAAAACCCTTTTGTGACAGCTGGGTAGATTCTCCTGAACAGAAGTTTCCCATAGCACTCGGTTTTCACGCCACAGCTGCAGTGACTTTCCATCCGTGGTGGTTAGCACTTCCCATTTATTATTACATGCCAAAAATTCACCTTCAAAATTTGCAATCGTTGACACAATTTTTTCACTCTTTGTATCTAGAATGATGACTTCCCATCTGCAAACAAAGAAATTCTCCGCTACCAAGGCGACTCGTTCCTCTGATAAGGGTACAACATAATCGACAGGAAACTCAGTCCACCTTTTCATGCAAACAGACAAGTCAGAGTTCCACAACTCAAGCAAGCCACCATTTGTTTGGAAAAGGAGACCTCTTTTGACGGGCACAACACTTAAAGACTGTGCAAGAATTGTATATTTCTTTTTTCTAATCCTTTCACTTAAAACATCGCCAGCCACAATATTTATTATCTGGATCCCTCTACCTGTCACATGATAAAGAGAGTCACCATCAACAGAGAAATAAGAATTCCTTACTAAATCAAAGTAGTAATATTTATCAACACCGTTTTCCGGCATATTGTTAGTTTCTGGTAGGTTATGTTCCGTTAGATCGTTATTTTCGGCTCTCTCCGTCGTACTGTCACCGGGTTCTATGCTTTGTCCCGCTTCATCGCCACTCTCACATCTCCACTCCCTTACGTCGTTAAGGCGACACATTTCAATCACTTTACTGTGAGGGGAAACTCTTAGTAACATCTGCTTTTCTAGTACAAGTGCAAACTCCACAAGTAAGGATCCTTCTATATCTGAAAACCAAAAGGGATCTCCAAGTAAGAAACCACTCTCATTGCAAGTTTCAAATTCCGAGGCGTACTGGTAGGAACTCGTCCCAAAAATGCAATCCAAACCATATGTTGACTTAGTGTTCCTGTCAATATCTAAACAAAAAAGCTTGGGATTACAAGACCAAACATTTTCATCCTTACCCGAATGGGAACAGAAAAAAAACCGGCAGTCAGGAGTTAACTTAACACATCGTGACCAGACTGAAGAACATATTAGAGTCTCAACTCCATCATTCATGTCAATGAGGTATGCGCACATGTCAGAATCGACGATCACCATCCGTCTTCCACTAGCAGACCAAGCAAAAGATAAAATTTCGTATTTGTGTGTAAAACGACTAATTTCACTTCCATCTTTTAGACTCCACTGGATGACGCAATTCCGCTTGTACAGACAGTCAGTCAGCATCGTGGTTTTGTCACCAGATATTGAACAAATTAGGAACCGGCACTCGCTCGAGCGGAAAAGAGGTTTCACGTCTCCGACCAAGGTATAACCCTGACACAGGGTCCCTTGTAAGATCAGGTCTAAGGTTGGATGGAAAACTACTGACCGGTAAAATGGGAAAAGGAAATCCCATCCGAATCTCAAATCATTCTTTGATACCAACGAAGGGCGTTTCCACATTGGCTGGGCAGTACGGAGCGACCACAGATGAATTGTGGCATTCCAACACTCGCATACCAGGTAGTCCTGATTTGGTGAGACATCAAAGCAGTTCACCCAATCTGAGGCAAAAAACCGCAGAACATCATCTGTTCTTTCCTCCTTCTTTCGCAAATATTCCATATATGGTAAGTCCGTATACTTGGTGTTTAGCAAGCTTAATGCCTCCGCAGACAGTTCAGGTCCTCCTTCATTCAACAAGATTTGAAAGATGGCATAAGGAAGTTTTGAAAGAGTACTTAAATGCTTCCGCAACAGCAGCAATAACGTCTCAAGGGCTTCTCTGCAATTCTTTGACAAACCATTTGTATTTTCCTTCTCTTGTACGCAAAGAACATCTTCAGTGGCTGCTGTACTCTTCACAGTTAGCTTTGCATAGACCAATTCTAGGTCCAAAACATAATTCTTTACAATGTCGTCCAGGCTACACGGACGAGCATTCTCTTCTACCTCGAGTATATGCTGAACACCATGCTGCAAGGCATACCTCGACGTCTGTTTCAGTGATGAACTCTGGATCCCTTTAAGTTTCAATTCATCTAGTTCATCTTTGCAAAGCTTTGAAATGACGCGATGACATTTTTTTCCGCTAACAATAAACTTCTTTTGCCTCGAAGTAGACTCCTCAACCAACCAGTCCTTGACTGACTTGTGAAAGAAGTTAATGCACTCGCCCTCAATGGGTAGAAGAGCCGAGATACAATCAACTGCGTCTCGTACTTTTTGCTCATCAGCCGATGACCATTCTTTCGAAAGGAACAACTTGTAGACAAACTCGACAGGTAATGGTTCTCTTGCTGCCACGATGGCACTTAAAAAATCGAAGAATTGCTCTTCGGTGATACCTAGTTCTTTCTGCATTTCATTTTTCAGGCGTTTGAAGTAGTCTTGATAAATGGACGAAATACCTGATGGCAAGTCGCTGTTGATCACTTCAGCAGCACTCATACGCACAGCATTCTTCTTAATGAACTCTGCCAGGTAATAGGTATATAACATGACTCCTTCTGACTTTTCAACAAGCTTCTCTAAGATGGTATCTTGGCAATCAGATTGCAGAACATGTTCCAGTTGCTCTTGAAAGCAAAGCCTAACGTCCATCAAGTTTTCTTGATCGTTTGGGTTCAGCTGTATGGGATTTAAGTCTTGAATCTTCTCTAAGATATTCATTTCAGGTCGCGTTGTTACCACAAATCGTATCCAACACGGAAGCGTCTTGAAGTAATCCACAATCACATTTAAAAGCTCATTACGCCCCTGGTATTCACTTTCGTCTAAGCCATCTATAACCATGAGATGGATAGAGTCTGGATCTTTCAAATCTGAAAGAGGTTCTTTAAACAAGAATTCAAACAGTTCTTCCACTTCCATGTCTCCAATTTCAACGCCCACATTTCTCGACAACTTCTTCACGATAGCCTTCCTGTAATCTGGAAGCGAGTCTGAAAGCTGACAGGCTAAGGACTGCAACATCACTTTGGGATTCCTTCGGCGTGCCTGGTTATGCCGACAGAAGTGGCTCCCCGACAATCTTCCAGCCTCTAACATCTTTCGGCACAAGACAGCTGAGATTACAGACTTTCCCATACCCGCATTTCCACTAATAACAACCACTCTATTTGGAGAACTTTTGTCGTCTAACCATCTCTCAACTGCTGCAATGATCGATAACCGAGTTCCCTCAACATATCTGCTTGCATGGCTTCTAATTTCACTTAAATTATCCACGTTTGCTAGTTTCGCAAGGACTTCGTCATCTCTGATGCTCTCCTTCTCGTTATTCAAAATTTGAATGGTGTGCTGGAATACCTCCTCCAAAGTTTGAAGCTTCTCACAGACTTTTCCAAAGTTATCTTGAATGGCTCTAGTGTCTTGCTGTTGGCTCTGATGCACAATACTGACAGATTCTTGCAAGTTCTTCTGCAACTGATGAACTTCTACCAGCTTTGCTTTACTTTCATCAATAGTTTGCAACACTTTGGTCTGCTGCGATTTTATATCTTTCTCAGAATCAGCCCACTCAAGCAACGCATCTAAGAACTCTTGCTCTCCACAATGCTCAGCCTTCAATCTATCAATTTCTGCCTGCTGCAAGCCAAGAGCAACAAGGACAGCACTGATCTCCTGCCACAGAGTTGAGAAAGTTGGATCAGCAATACCAGTTGTGGTAACATGGCCATACAATTCATTGCGGTAAAACTTTATGCGAGCAAGATTTGCTTTAAGGGTGTTGTCACTTGGAGGTGGTTTAGTGTGCCACCCAGAGCGGGGTGGGGAGAGACCACAAATATTGGTTAAGAGAAGGAATAAAAGAGTGATATCAAATGTTTGGGTATCTGGAGGAGCACCGCTTGGAGGAAACAATAGATCCCATTGAGGTTTGTGTAGAATCTTTCTTTTCAACAGATTTTTTAGTGTCAAATAGTTTGCATTCAACGCGGCTGAAAGACTTGCTGGGGGATGATATCCATTGAAAATGCTCCTGAGAACTGTTGTTCCACCATCGATGAGAAGTCGGCTGAGCTTGGCTCCATTTGTCTTCTCTACAGAACTGGCAAGAGGTGAAGGAGTAGCTGATGCCATATGATCCAAAATACAAAGATGGAGTCATCAGGTGTACCTGCACGCTTTCTGAAAGAAACATTACAATTGGGTAATTGCTTCTCTTAGACATGTACTGGAAAGAGGAGTAAGAACCTTTGATGGACATCTCCACTCTACTAATCAGTCTGACTCCTTCAACACTATTTAATCCTTTACACCCAAGTGTCATAACGCATATTCTCCATACTTTCTTTACACATTTCCTAAGGTGCTGACAAGGAGATTTTGTTTACTGATCAAAAGCTTTTCTTTAATTAATAATCACTACCTTCATTCTCATGACCCTAACACGTGACTCAGGGGTGATATTGTAGGGAGAAATTAGATGCTGGTCACTCTTAGGGTTCAAAGGGTTAAAGAAACCTGTCATCTTTAGAGTATCAGGGATTGTTTTTGTGCTCTGAAGGAATAATATTCCTATATAATTGTGTCTCTATAGAAGTTTATTGACTAAAATATTATAAACTTATCAAATCTGCGCTGTATATATAATGATAATTACAAATTACAATACTCCAGGTATCTTCAGTTCATACTCATAGGATAATAATAATTATTATTGTTTGACAGCCTTATGGTTACCTGAGCTCCCCCACACACCATTTGCAATCCTCACAGTGGTATTCCAAAAGCCAGCTGATTGGTCAGACAAGGAGCCAGCTGAAGGAATAAAGTCTTTGGGATCAGAGGTTCCTGAAAAAAATCAAATCACATAACAATTTATAAGAAAGTTATTAATAGCATTTCACCACTGAACCACTAAAAATGTTAACTGAAGGCTTTGTAATGACACCAGATTCACTGCTCAATAGAACACAGGAATAAAAATGATACAAAATTTAATTCAAAATTTAATGCAGTTAAATACTGACAACAATTTTCAAAATTTTGCTTGTCAGAGTTTTCACTTTAGGGAAATAATTTAACATATATGACTGAGTTCCCTTAGCATTGGTTTACACAGCAATAGAAGCATTACAAGCCAATTCTAGAGCGGGGTCTTAAGTTAAAAGAGGAAGGAAGTTATTAGAGAGTATGTCATAATACCCCATCAAAACTACTGCCACTAGAAGGGCATGGAAGCCTAAATCTCTCTTGTTATCTAGCAACAGGAAACTCCAAAGAGCTAATGTTGGGTCAGAAGAGGTACCCCACTACTTTTGACTGCTCATAAGACACAATGCCGGACATTTTCCTTACAAAATAACCACATTACATGTAACAGGATAACACTCAGAGAGAGTGAACATTTTCTTACTGTTGGTTATGTATACATTCTGTATTGTGAGCTTGAAAGCATAACCCAAGAAAGAGCAACATATCTTATGAAATGAAACCCATGAAAATTTCTTATGCAATACTTTCAAAGAAAAAATTACTATTTTTTACCTTTTTCTGGCATATTTAACAAGCAAACATTGCATTGCAATGTATTGTGCTCATCACAATTAATTCAGACCTGGCCAATTTTTTTATTTTCAGAACTTTTAACCCTTTACACCCTAACATCAGTATGTATATTCTCCTTACAGTTATCTAAATATTTCCTAAGAGGCTGACAAGGAGAATTTGCTTAACAATCAAGAGCTTCTACAGTCAGTGATTACCTCTTTTATCCTTATAACCTTAATGTTTGATTCACAGGTGATATTGTGGGAGGAAATTTGATGCTGGTCACAACTGGGAGTTAAAAAGTTAAATGTATTCCACTTGTTCCTAGTTTTTTACTTTCATAGTTCTGTGACACTTTTTTTGAGGTTGTGGAACACTTGCAACATGAGCCTCTGGGCAATGATAAGTTGGTTAATTAAAGCCCTCTCAGGTGGGCATTACTATAGATATTCAGCTGTAAGAAGTTTCCAGTTCTATTAAGAACCCACAACTTGAAAAATTGACAAATTGTCTACAAGTCAGCTAAAAGATCCATAAATAGTCTTAGTGATTCACACATGCACAGTAAGATGGAAAATTCTGTCCATGGACTTAGAGTAAAGAAAAAAATCAATTTAAATGATAACCAAACACTGTGACAAGGCTGCACCAAAATACTTCACTATAAAATACACTCCGAGTTTAGCATCTATTTTTCATGGGAAAGGAAAAACAGTGCACCTTAAAACCAATTAACTCTTGTATGAGACGTTAAACTGTAGATGGGAATTTTGAAGTGAACATGAACATGAAAGGTTTTTTAAACACTCCAAGTATAAACCTATTCCCAGAGCAGAATAATGAACAATCTTCATTTTGCTACAAAATCAAAATTTATTATCTTTCTCATTCTCATATGATGCTTTCCAAATTGTTGATCCTGGCAGAATGCCGTATGGCATGTCACATATGAACTTAACTTTAGCTTGGCTTGTTTTACTGCCAGAAGGAAATGCCAAATTTTTAAAATGAGAATAATGAACCTTTAGACTACATATAATAAATCATTGGAAAGGTATTTTGGGGTTATGCTATAAATGACACCAACAGGTGTGGAGGTGGTAACTGAAAAGACAGATAAGTGTCAAAAGTGAAAGAAAATTTAGTTTTTGCTTTCCTGGTACATATAGGGTATACCAATAAACTGTAGCATAAATTGCAGCTCTCAGAGCATTGATAGTTGTAAGGCATCACCTCTACCAAAACAGTACAAAGACAACAAGTTCCAGAAGTTGCAGGAGTGGTAAATCAAGTCTGATATTGGAGGGGGCTATGATTTTATGCCTTCAGTGTGCAGATCTTTCAATGACCCTTTGGTTGTGAAAATTTCAGAAACTATGATGATATACTGAGCATGTAATAGCATCTTTTGCCCACTCTCAGGCAATAAAGGGTTTAAATATTTTCTCAAGCCAGAAGGTGGAGCATTGGAGTATAAAATGCAAAGACCTAAGGTCTAATTCAAACTATTTGGACACTGGCTTTAATATAATGCAGGGCATGACATACATGGGCAACTAGTTACACTAACAGGGTGAATGTATGAAACACAAGATGAAACAGTACAGTTCACAAACCTAACCCTGGGTTAAGATTTACTTGGGTCACATTTTAGCACATGGTTTTGAAGCTAAACTACCATTGAACCAAACTGATATCTGTGGCATGAAAATGCTTCCAGGATTCAACTTTTAATGACTGTCCATATCATAAAATCAAAATTGTTTTGCCTTACCACCAAACCAATATCCTAAATATTATCTTAAAATAGAAATCATTTTTCAGGAATCACCTGATGTAAATTACTGCATGGAAATATACAAATGCACGTGTATTTATGTTTAAGTTGCAGCAGCAGAAAGCTAAACTTAATACATTACTGCTCAGAGAAATCTGTCTAATTCGCTGTTCCCCTTTACTAAAAGTAAGTCTGAAGAATATTCCCTATCGAAATCATAAAAATTTTCAAGATCTACAAAACCCTTACCTAAGGACAGGGATATTGAGTCTATGCTCTATGCTCTTTAGCAGTTCTACTTTAATTAATCAGTTCCTTGTAACAGAAGAAATCAATCAAAACTCACAGAAAGTTAAGTGCAAAAGAAAAAAAAAAGACCACTGTAAACTTCTAATTTTGTATTGAAAAATTTCCCATTGAAAGTTATGAGGTTTGCATTTTTTCAAGTCATATTCCTCTATTAGGGAAAATGGCCATTTCATCTGAAAATCTAAAGCTGAGAATGTTTCATGAAATAACAAAACAGGATACAATTTCCATAAAACATGATCACAGGAATATAAACCAAATCACTTGGCTGATATCAATAGGAAAGCCTGCCTGGGGAAAAACATTTTCATACAGTTGCATGGTTCTGTACACTTTCAGTACTGTGATCTTGACAACATAATCCAAGCAAGAGCAACATATCATATTAAATGAAACCCATGAAAATTTCTTACGCAACACTTTTAAAAAGAAAAAAACAATTTTATCTTTTTTTGGCATATTTAATTAGCAAACAGTATGTCGCAAATTTTATTGTGCTCATCACAATTACTTTAGACAAGGCTAATTGATTATGGTAAAAATATCTTTTTTGTTCTCAGAACTTTTAACCCTTTACACCCTAACATCAGTATGCATATTCTCCTCACAGTTATCTAAACATTTCCTTAGATGCTGACAAGGTCATTCTCCTGGTCACAGTTTTAAATTTAGGGAAATAATTTAACATGACTGATGTATGGATCATAATTAGTCACAAGATCTCGATCTTAGACCTAAACAACATTGTATTTAATTGTAATATATAACAAATTAATATCATTTTAATACTGAGTTCCCTTAGCATTACAAGCCAATTCTAGAGCAGGGTCTTAAGTTAAAAGAGGAAGGAAGTTTTCAGAAAGTGTTTCATAATGCCCCCATCAAAACTACTGGCAATTGGAAGCCTAAATCTTACTTGTAATCAAGCAACAACAGAACAACAGAATTTATACTGGGCCAGAAGAGGTTACCCAACTGCTTTTGATTGCTCATAAGCAACAGTGACATTTTCCTGACCAAATAACCACATTACATGTACCAGTAACAGAATCACACACAGTAAACATTTTGTTACAGTTGGTTCTGTACATATTCAGTATTGGGATCTTCACAGCATAATCAAAGCAAGAGCAACATATTGTATAAAATGAAACCCATTAAAATTTCTTATGCAATACTTTCAAAGGAAAATAATTTTTTAAATCTTTTTTTAGCATATTTAGTACACAAACATTATATTGCAATGTATTGAGCTCATCACAATTACCTCTGACCACACTAATTGATTATTCATAGAAAAAAATATTTTGTTTGTTTCCAGAACTTTTAATTCTTTACACCTTAACATCATGAGCCTTTGGGCAGTATTAAGTTGGTTAATTAAAGCCCTCTCAGGTGGGTTATATTGTAGTTATTCAGCTGTAAGAAGTTTTGAGTTGTAAGAATTAAGAACCCAAAACTTGAGAAATTGACAATGTCGAAGTGACAGTTAAAAGACCCATCATCAGTCTTAGTGATTAACACACGCACAGTAAGAGTGAAAATTCTGTCAACTGACTTACAGTAGAGTAAAGCAATCAATTTAAATGATATACACACACTGTTAAAGGCTGCACCAAAATACCTTCAGTTGCTATAAGTTGCACTCTGAGTTTAGAATCTATTTTTCAGGGAAAGGAAAATTTTCTCATTAAAACAGTGCACCTCATAACCAAATAACCATCATACAATAATCTGTTTATTGATCCTCACACGTGAGTTACGTTGTCTGGATGGTCATTTTGAAGTGAACATTAAATTTTTAGTTATATGTTACTGCTTGGAGAATTCTGTCCAATTCGCTGTTCCATTATACTTAAGAAGGTCTGTGAAAGATTTACCACTGAAATTACAAAAATTTTTCAAGATCTACAAAACCCTCACCTAAGGTCAGGGATATTGAGTCTTATGCAGTAAGCTCTTTTGCAGTTCTACTTTAATTAATTAATTCCTTGTAAAAGAATAAATCAATCAAAACTCACGGAAAGTTTAGTGCAAAAAAAGAACACTACTGTTAAATTTCTAGTTTTGTATATAAGAATTTCCAATTGAAAGTTAAGAGGTTTGCATTTTTTCGAGTCAATTGTTCCTCTATTTGGGAAAAATAGCAGAAAATACAGCAATCAGTCATAATTATATTCTCACTAACCTCTCTGGTGTGAAAAAGTTTCAGTTTCGCCAGGAGAAACAATGGCAAACTAGGAACACGTCTCGTTGTAGAAAATATGCTTAATACCGAAAGAAAATGCAACTATACTCGAGTCGAGTACGAAGGACCAGGAGACTCGAATTGGCGGGGATCTAAAGGATTACAAAATAACATGCCGTCATGACATAAGTCATTCATGGTCCTAGTCACTGCATTACAGATTCCTTTTATGAGTCATGCGATTCCTTCCGCCGGAGATGTATTTTCCATGCTACGCAAAATACTTCGCTCAAAAACCCTTTCTTTTCTCTTTCCTTTCTTAGGTCGGTGAAGGTCGAAATGAAATGACATTATGTCAGTTCCTTCAAGAAATCCTCCAAATCATAAACATTTTATCAAACGTTTTATGATTGAATCTGTTAGTATTACAAAAATTTAAAAATTTACATTTAATTCAACTTTGCAATGCGATGATCTTTGAATTGATTTCCTGAAGTCGAGCCGGTCACTTTTCTTGAGAGGTAAATTAGTGTTGACAAATGAGTTGAAAACGTAAATAAGCCACCGTAAAGGGTAAATAAGCCACCGTAAAGGGTAAATAAGCTGACGTTTCGATCTTTAGCCCTTCAGAGCGAAGAATTAGGTTCCCACTCGCAAGTACAGATCTATGCACCTATCACAGATGACATCAAACTGCTTCATATACCGAATGATCGGCACAAAATGGTCATATCGTAAAAAAAATTTACTTAAAAATGAATTTTTACGTGGCGACGAATGAAATCAAAAGCGGAAGTGATTATAGATGTGTTGGTTTGATGCCTAATGCATTTCTCTACACAACAGGCTACTGAAGAAGAAAAAAGTGAATGATAACGAGCTTATATTCCCATAAATGATAAAATAAGCGAAAAAAATATTTTCAATCTAACCTTTTGGGAAAACAGGTCAACAGCCTTCCAACGATGAAGCCAGATACCGAGGAATCCAGCGCCTCGAAATTTCATATTCTTTTCTTATCCCTCATTGAACTCTGGGACTGATTATTATCTCAGCAAATAATCCACTTCTAATCGTCACGCTATACAAACGTTTTAGGGAAAGTAATAGTTATCGTTAGGTGTGTTTAGCAGAGAGCCCCTGAACACGGTTGTAACGTCAGACTTTTCGAACTTACTGAGAATTATTTCAAGAAAGCAATTAAGTAATTTTTTTGTGTTTACATAGCCTTTTCTAAGCACTCGGACGATTGGGAGAATTCTGAAAAGTTTTGCAAGCCCCGACTGCGCCTCAGGTTTGCATGACTTGAATTCTTCTAAATCCGCTGTGTGAACACGGGAAAAGTCCTCTATCGATTAACTACAGGTATCAGATAAGCAAAATTAACATGCACTTTGACCGGATTTTTCGTGATCTTTCGGCGGAGAAGGACGAAAAGTTGACCTCATTTTTACGTTATCTGTGACTTACTACGGAACAGATGTCACGCAGTCACTTTTCGGGAAGTTTTAAGCATTAAAATTGAAAATGAACCCATCTGTCTAAAATCAAAAGAAACAGAGAAACACTGTGGGCGGGGGGAAGAGGGGGGAGACGGGGGAGAGGGGGAGGGAGGGGGAGCAGAAGCAAGGGTGTAAGGGATAAAAATGGTTTGCCAACGCAGAGTTTTGCATTTTCAGCAGTAACGAGTCAACAATTTTGTCGTCGATTGTGGCTGTACCTTTTACTCAGATTTATCCTGCATTATAGATAAAACTGTTAATGCGTAACATTTACAACGGTATCGTGAAAGTACATCCGGACGAAGGGACAGTTTTCGTGTCAATCTGCTTTTTCGCTTCGAAAAGAACATATGGAAAGAATGCGATCAAGACAACATTTTGAACTTGAGGTCATGCTTTATCACCTTAGTTCCTTGGTGAAATACTGCTATGAGTATTTGACGTCTAAACTCGTGCAAAACTCAGGCTTGGAATGATAATTCAAACACACTTATCCTTGACACTTACAACTGGCCTATTAAAGTTTTGATGAAACCACGCAAATTGTCCTGTAAGACGATTTTAAAAGGGCGATTTCGCCTTATTCGTACGAGCGGTCGTAAAAATTCCCATACAAACTCTTATAATTCCGCCATGTCTCTTATTTCACAAGATGATCATCTCACAGCTGGAGCTTGGGCAACCTGTGTTTAACCTGCATTTTGTGCTGACAGCTTCATAAAATTCCTTTGACAAACTGAAAGTGGTTTCAATATTACAAAATTAATATCTCGCTTACGTAACGGAACGTTGGGGAAAAACCTGACTAAGAGACACAAACTACAAAGCTATAAAAAAAATATTTTATTCTGTTGTTCCATTCCAGATCTAATTCACATCGGGTAAAAACTGCCAATTATTGGTTTTTGTTAATACCTTCAACAACTGGAAGAGGTACATCCATCGAGATAAACCATCCTAGTCTGTTTACAGATGATCACAGATCTGATCATCGTCCAGGGCTCGAGGGATAAAAGCGAACACGATCAGGGGATAAAACGAAAACAGTCGCGGGGGGGGGGGGGGGGTTGCAATTGAAGATTTGTGTACAAATCGTAACATAATGCTTGAGGTGGTTGTCCTCAAGTAGTCACTATAACAGCTGTGGACAGACTAAAAACAGTCTGGTAAACCGGCTCCCGCGTCGCTTCTGTCGAGCTAAGCTGAGAACTTCTCCATCTCCAACCGCTTCATTGGCGTAGAGCATTCTGGCGGCCATATTTGTTGATCCAAACGAAAGATTGTTGGAATTGTTTTGATTAAGCAATATAGTCCTACGAGAAGTCTTTGTGAAAGCCTGGTTACTGGTTGAGAGCCGCGTGTGGTGACGTCAATTTTGATTCGCTATTTGAAGGAGTGGCAAAGAGGTAGAGCCTGGGTACAAGGCTAACCGAGAGCCTGAAAACAAGCTACACTATCGTTTCACTGTTTTACTTTTTTGCCAACTGCAATCGATGAAAATCCCTTTCAATCCTGCATGTCGTTAACCCTACTTCTTGGCTTTGAGCGAGGAGGGACGATAGACTCACTCCGCCACGAGGACCCTCGAGGATTACGCGGTAGATTTACGAAGATCACGAAAGCCGCATATTAAACGCATCATCAGGCAATTTATCAAGGTTAGTTTTCCTTGTATCCAGAGCGTTGTACAGCCTCGTTTTCTCATGATTACAAGACAAGGTGGAATTAGTACTCGCTGCTACGTAGAGCGTAGCTTCGTCAAATTCCACATCGTCTTTGTAAGGTGTTTTCAAGCGTTTGAGAATAGTTTGAACCTGCAAAAGAACAGGAGAGGGAAATGTAAAATGTTATCAGTGCATCTTAAACCACATACAAGTCAGTGCTTGCAAGTATTCCCTTCGCAAGCTTTCCTTTGCATCGTAGATGGAAAAATAGTCCTAAAAGAATCCCTTTCCAAAAGATGACAAACGAGTCGAAATTTTTGTCAGTGTATATGACCAATTAGCTTTGACAAAGTGCTAACGCTCGAAACGTCGTCTTTGGAAACTCTTTGCGGTGGCCAATTTACGTCATCAACTCAGTGAATAATACCAAATTATCCAACAAGGACACTTCTCAAATAATTTTGCACAGAATCTCGGGAAAATTTTGCGCCGACGAGTTTCTTCTAACAAGCGTCTTTGACTCGCGTATATTTTCTTTGCCCGCCAAAGTAAAGAAGGGAATAAAACCAAATGACTTCCTATTTCCCTATTGGTCATAATCTCTTTCGATCGTGCTGGGTGAAAATAAAGATAAATTTTTGCACAGCCCTACACTATTGTAAAACAAATCTGTTTTTCCAATAGCAATGTATTGTTTGTGTCATTGTTTTCTCTATCGAAGAACTGAATACATAATGTAGCATGGGGCTGTGGGGAAATTTTACCGAAATAAACCTGCAAATAAGTATGCAACGGTTTTCAAGATTAAAAATGTTTGACGGGTTCTAATGGTTTCACTGCTCTTACCAAAGAAAAGTCTCCATTTTCTGCGGCCTCTATAGCTCTTTGGGCGATGTAATTTCTAAGAACAAACCTACGAAGAAATGTTTGCACAACGATATATAAAAAAAAAACTTGGAGATATGAACAGAAATAAAACTCGTCAATGTAAGAATTCGTTTTGCTTTAGCCAATAAATTCCAAACGATGTAAAGAACCGGTAGCTTTATGCTCAGGGCGATGAAATTCAGTGAGTCAGGGCTCGAGTGCTGGCCGTGTCAATGTGTTTTGGTCATATGCTGGACATATAGTTCTCGTGGTAACTATCTCTGGAAGATAAGTTACCCGGGAAACGTAACGGAAAGTAGAGAAGAGGGGGGGGGTGTGTGGGGAGGGAGAGTAACCCTGATTGGCAATACTCCCGAGGGGATTTCTCGCCAAAGAAACAGGAATGAGCTCCGACGGCAGTGCGAGACAATCTCACAAGCACACTTCACTTTATGCCTCGATAATTCCAAATAAACAAGGTGTTGGTTACAGTGAAGTCATTTTCGCCCGTGTATTTGTCAATTTTGATCTTTAGTCGCGTATTGATTCTCATTGAAGAGAGTCGGTAATGATGGATACGGGGCTTGAGGCCAACATTTCATTCTTCAAGAAGAACACAAACAAGTACCTTGGGTTGCTGGATTTCATTACCTTGACTCGTTCTTTGTTTAACTGTGTGCGAGAGAAAAAAAGTCAGTAAATCAGTAAAAAATTAAAAGGAAAGATGAGTTCTTCAAGAGTTATTTTCAAATGAATGGAAGTGTCGTGTTTACCTCTTGGACATCATGATGGTCGCATTCCTGATCAAGACGATCTCTTGGTAAATGAAAGAAAATAAAAACAAAAGGAAGAAGGAAAAATAAATGGAGACAAGAATTCACTTGTCAACTCTAATGTAATAGCATACCAATTATACACAAAATACAAATTAACCCCTTCTCCCCCTGTACAATATGGAAGTTTGTTGTCTGTGATTACACAATATTCAATAGGGAGGAAGGTATTACAGCGAACTTCGGTACATTTAAACTTCATTTGTTATTACTTCCTTAAGAGCAGCTACGTGAATGTCATGTGTCCATTAATTTTGTCCTTCATTTACGATCACTCTTGTGGTTTCTTACACCCAATCCATGATTCCCACTCACTGGTAAGCTGTGATCCACTGCGTCCATAAAACACGGTCGTTATTCCCTTTTCAGTTTTGCGTTGACACCTGAGTTGACGGTCGGTCGATCAAGCAATTAGTTAATCAAACCATTAATAAATCAATTAAGTTTTATCAACCAAGTCGATAATTTAAATCGGTCACTAGAAATAATTTCTATGCTGATGTTCAGAGCGTTAGCCCTCCGTTGATCGTTCTGACGAAGGACTAGCGCTCGTAAAGTCAGCTTTTAGAAACTCTGCGGTGGTCAGTTTACATCATCAACTCAGTCGATAAAACCAGATTATCTTGCTACACCCCGGCCCGTCCCCCCCCCCCCCCCGCACCCCCCAGCGCAGCACCACAGTTTCCTTAGTAACTTACCTCTTTATTCAGCAATAAATCAATAAATCGCACAAGTAATCATTTATATTATCATATGACCCGTGCGGCCCCGCTCGCGCAATCCCACAGAAAACCACGATGAGAGCTGACGTGTGTAGGGCCGGACGGGTTGACGTGAGCCGGTCCGGAAAAAGCCGTCCAGCTCTGCATTCACACGGCTCTGTTTCAAAAACTTAGAGGGATAAAAGAAAAGAGTTAAAAACGTCGCGTTTTCCGATGAATAGTAGTTTCAATTAGCGTAAATTACCGCTACTACGCGAGCTCACTTGAAAGGTGTGGGAACAAGTGGGAGACGCGCAGTGAATTATGGGACAGATGCTCACATTTCATTTGTTGAGGTGAAATGGGTAAGGTTCCTGGCATATTTTTCTCTCTGTTTATAATGGTAAACCACCATCTATGAAGCCAAAAGAGAATCAGGTCCAATTCTCTTGACAAAATAAAATGGCGTCGCGATTACTACGCTGGGCTCTGGATTTAGAAGCCCAGGTTCAAGGCCAGGCAGGGTCGTTGTGTTGTGTTTTCAGGGAAGAAACTTTATTCTCTCAGTGGCCCTCCTCTCAAAGGATGAACCATCATGGAATTCTCACGAAATGCTGAAAGTTATGTCCGATGGACTGGCATTCATCCAGGATGCCCGTATTCTCACTCTAAAGAATTTGAGGTAAGCTCCACCTGTAATGAACTGCTAAGCCCAGAAGAGTTTACCGACAACCTCCCGCAGATAAATGCCAGAAACCCGGTGCTACAACACTTTTCGACCTAAGAAAAGAAGGTCTAATCCCTGGCTATTTTCGAACTAACCTCCATTCAAGAATCGTCGAATACGGTTTGATTAATCCTTGCAGAGGAACACATTGAGACACAAGGTATTCAACGATGTCTTCATCGCTAAGAGCAGAAAACATACGAGGTGATTACTCAGCTACAGTGCACAAAGTCAGCTTTGAACGATAGAAAACCCTAATATGATCCAAAACTGAATTAGCTTTAAATTAGTACCAACAATCACGTGAATATAAATCCAAATTTTTAAGGAACCCGTCACTTGATTTGAATTGAAGCTGTGATCTGTTATCAAAGTCTATGCCACTTTTCCGAGTCTTTTCGAACGGTCACATGATCTATACTTTTACATCAGTTAAGGACGCTAGCGTAGTGCTCTGCAGCAATGGCCGAATGCACTTCGAACTTGCTTTCAGTTTACCTCTGTAAAGTCTGCAATTTGATAGATATAACTCAACCCTTTGGTTCCCAAGAGTGACCAGCATCTAATTTCTCCTTACAATATCACCTCTGAATCAAATATTATGGTCACTGGAATAACGGAAATGATCACCAACTAAAGAAGCTCTTGATTGTTAAACAAATTCTCCTTATCAGCACCACAGGAAATGTATAAATAACAGTATGGAGAATATGCATACTGATAGTAGCATGTAAAGGGTTAAGTCACCTTCACCAATCAAAAGGAAAATCAAGATCCATCGCGCCTTGTTCATCCGCGCTCTCCTCAACGACTTCTTTGATGCGACTGAGAACGAATCTGTCACCGCCATCGAGTGTTAATCGGTACTTACTCACGAAACCGTGGAACAAATACCAGGACGAGCGAAGCTACTATGCAGCTTTGAACTAGGTCGTTTGGATCTCCAAATATGTTGGTGCTTGACAGGGGATATGCGAACCTGTATAGTGCATTTATAAACGTTCAAAACCAAAGTGACATGTTTTGGGCAAGCAGTTTTAATTATAGGTTTAATTATCTTTAAACCCTAGGACCGATTTGCATCTAATTGCTCCTTAAAATATCGCCCCTGAATCAAGAAATGAAAGAAAGGAAATGATCACTTGCTAAAGAAGCTCTCGATTGTTAAACAACTTCTCCGTGTCAGCACCTTAGGAAATGATTCGTGAACTTCATGGAGAATATAGATTCTGATGTTAGGGTGTTCTCCTGTAAGCGCCCCAAGTTATGAACTGTGTGGTGATGCCCTTAAATTTCAGGCTCCTACTTGGTGTAGAAGACACTGATGACATAGAAAAATATAGGAAAAAAAAAAAGAACATGGAAACTAATATAAGCAGTAGGTTGATAATGCGATGTTCTATTGTGTCCTGCGTCTTCTCTTCCATGAAGGAGCAGAATTTCTCGAGGTGATTCAAATTAGGAATGGGTGAGGTATTTTCTACTCTTAATTTATGGGGTTTCCTGAGATAAAAGTGGTTTGACTAGTTTATTTCACTAAATATGCTTTGCACATGTTCGTTTGCTTTTGAAATTTTTATCTCCGTCATAACTTTATGGAAATTAGAGAGGAAGATTTCCTGATTCGAAAGGTGTGTAAAAAATTCCTTTTCTGGTTAAAACTCATCAACAGAGCAGCCCAGTAGAAACTTTTTCTGAAGCCTTACCCCTCCCCTCCGACCCTTCAGAAGGTCAGGCTGTTAGGGCCCAGCGTACCCGTTTGGGAGGAGTAGATAAGGGTCAGCACGTTTTAGCCTCTCACCACCCTGGTTCGGTTGACTATGCAACGATGCCCTGACTAACACGGGCACCTTACCAAATGACCACTAACAGCCACCTACTGGAGCTTAGGGCTATGCCCTTAGATAAGAGTTCCCCTTTTGGTTAAAACTCATAAATAGTGCGGCCTGGTAGTAAATTTTTCTGAAGCCTTACCTCTCCCCCCCCCCCCAACCCTCCAGAAGGTCAGGCTGTCAGGGCTCAGCGTACCCGTTTAGGAGAAGTAGATAAGGGTCAGTACGTTTCAGCCTCTCATCACCCTGGTGAGGTTGACTATGCAACGATGCTCTGACTCACACGGGCACCTTACCAAGTTAGTTAACTACTAACAGCCACCTACTGGAGGTTAGGGCTATGCCCACAGAATTTCACATCAACTGGACATTGAATCCTTCTTGGTTTTAATTTCATTGTAAAACTACTTCACTTTGAGTGACTACAGCCCCACTTTCCCGCTAGAAGAAAGTATTTTCAAAAATTAAGTAACGTCTCCAAATTTCAAAACCATGCGCAAACTAATTTGTATGCAAAAATCAGCACATCGAATATCCTTTTTTTCCAGAAAATAATGTAGGAAAAACGATTGCTTTGCGGTCATTCTGGTTCGATCTTCAACCTGGCCGGTATAAGCTATGTACACATAAAATGGATATAAATTTAGCTTTCATTAGAAAAAAAAGAGAGAATCACAGGTGGTACCAGAAGCTATTTCTCTCTTCTTCTCTAACAGTCTTCAACTGCACAAGTAGTTTGGCAGAAAATAAAGTTAAGGCCTTTCTGAGCCTCAACCAAGAACTGTATAATTCGTCAATATCTTTTTCGTTTTCATCGAGAAATCATTCTCACGAGTTAAACGAGTCGCAAGTCATCTCTAAATGAAATGCTTACCACACTCCACTTCCATGAAACAATTTGTTAGCTTGTAGCTGGGTGATTAAACACAAGAGCAATAAAATAGAACGTTTAATATTCGTCTAAGTTTACTCTACAGTAACAATAAAAAATGTTCACGAAGTCTCTACAAAAATCTTTTGGAGACGTGAACAGAACAGTTTTCCAACTTATCTTTAGCCCTTTTAAGAAAAATATAATTTAAATCCTTGAACAGCTTTGTCACTAAAATCATTCTTGTACTCGCTCCAATCTCGATCATCGGTCTCTCCTGTTCAGATGTCGGGACTAGAAGATCGTAACCACTCGAATGCAAAGGAATCAGCGGAATACAGTCTCTCTGACAATGCCTTTCCCATTCAGCGACAAAACTGTAAATCTCTGTAGATGTCTTATTTTGGAAGGTTCAACCTGAGGTAAAAAATTAAACAACAGGAGTCAAGTCAAAGGCAACATCCTATATTAAGTAATAGGGAATTTAAAAAAATTTGCCTTTTTTTGGATTGGATTATGACCAAGACGAGTTAAATCATGAATCTAATGATGGTCATTTCAGATTTGTGGAACTGGCGTTTCTAGAGGAATTTATTTTGTCATCATCATTATCATTTTGACCATTATCACTACTGTTATAAGTATTATCCAAATAATTATTTGTTACTCTTATTATCATAACCATAACCGTTACAATTTCCTCAAATGTGATTGGTGCATAAGCTACTTTATTTTTCACAAATCATTCTGTACAATTGTAACCAGACGGTGTAAACGGACAGTTGGCTGTAATCGGACACCTGTAATCGGATAGTTGAAACGGCCAATCTACTTATTCCTTTCCGCCAAATCCACCAATCATGATTTGATAACAACAACCACAGCAACAACCACTTCTACCAAAAAAAATTATGGAATTTCCAAACTTGAGGAATTTTTTTACTATAGAAATTGTCTCTACCGGAGATATTTGTCCTTTATGTGTTTGTTGTTTTTTGGAAATTTTAACACCTATGATTAATTGGTGACAGGACTTCGTGTCGTCCAATTAAGTATGTAATCATACTAGTGATTGTCAAATCGGGCTCCTGCTTCGCGATCGTCGGATTTTGCTTATCTCTCGTATGAGTACAGACCGAATTGGACTCTACTCTGTCCTATTACCATTATTTATCATTGGAATCATTATACTTATAATTATCATCATAACTGTCCGTATTACTATTGTTATCATTATTATTAAATGTCCATCATCAGTATTGTTATTATCATCACATTATTATTAAGTATCATTGTTATTCTTACTACTATTAATACTTTTTGTAAAATTTAAAAAACGATCGTTTTTTAAATTTTACAAGATGTTTTATCCTGGCTGCGGCCCCTCTATCTTTTCACTATTAATACTATTAACATTATATTATTATCCACGTTATTCTTCTTCTGTCTTCAAATAAACTTTGTTTCAACTGACCTTTTGATGTTTGCCTTTTCTTTATCGCCTGGCAGCTTCACTTGAATGATTTCAAAATGGTCCTCGGAGTTTTCATGGACAATTGCGACCAAGCGTTTACAAGGACAAACTGCAAAACTTAGAACTTCTCTTCCCTCTACAATTTCACTAAGGAGATCACCAGATATAACGTTGTATAATCGAAGACAAAAACCTCTTAAATTATTCAAGCCTACAATGTAGTCCTTGTTACTGATAAACTTAATATCACGTACATCCATGTTCTTCGATTGAAAAATCACTTTTCCCGCAACTGCGTCGAGGACGTAAGAGCCAAATTCATCGGAAATGATGACGTATTCTTCAGTAGGAGAAAAACTAACAGTTACGTTAATGTTAGATGGTTGTAACTGAAAAGCAATTTTCCATAGCACTCTATTTTCACGCCACAGCTGCAGTGAATTCCCATTAGTAGTGGCTAGTACTTCACATTTACTGTTACATGCCAAAAATTCACCATCAAAATTTATGCTCCTTAACACAATTTTTTCACTCGTTGTATCAAGAATGGTCACTTCCCGTCTGCGATCATCGCCATACACCGTTTTCAAGGCGACTCGTTCCTCTGATAAGGGTACAACATACCTGAAGAATTGGCCAGTCCACTTTTGGATGCAAACAGACAACTCAGAGTTCCACAACTCAAGCAAGCTACTACCTATTACAAATAGGACACCTCTTTTGACAGGCACAAGACGAAGACGCTCTCTGAAAATCTCCGATTCCTCGCTCCTAAACCTTTCACTTAAAATACCGCCAGTCACAAGATTCATCCGCTGGATCTTTGTATCCTTCACAGCATAAAGAAAATCGCCATTAACAGAGAAATAAACCTCATGAACGGTATCTTGTTGTCTCAAGATACAATTTAAAACGAAACCGTTTTCCTCTGTGTCCTCAAGTAGAGGTTCCTGTTTTTCCTGATCATCTAGGATAGAGAGAACAGAATAAGGATCAGTATAATAAACTGAGTTGACCAATTGGGAAATAGGAAGTGATTTGTGTTTATTCCCCTCTTCACTTTGGCGGGCAAAGAAAACATACATGAGTCATGGACGTTTGTCAGAGGAAACTCGTCGGCGCAAAGTTCTCCCGAGACTCCGTGCAAAATTATTTGAGAAGTGTCCTTTTAGATAATTTAGTATTATCAACTGAGTTGACTATTGGAAATTGATCTATGCAGCTTATCAGAGAATGGAGCTGATCCTCATTCTAAAGGGGGTAAGTTTCTAAAGAAACTGTGGTGCTGCGTCGGTGGGAGAGTATAACAGGTAATTTATTCTTATCAAACGAGTTGATAACGTAAATTGGCCACCGCAAAGAGTTTAAAAGCTGAAGTTTCGAGCGTAAGCCCTTAGTCAGTCTTCCACCAACTCAACACCACAGTTTCTTTAGAAATTTACCCCCATTACAATAAGGGTCAGCTCCATTTTCTAATAAGCTGCATAGATCAATTTCCAATCGTTCTGATAGCTCATCGAGTTTAATATCCACCTCCAATGAGAAAAAAAAAATCACCATTCTTTTCTGGTAGGTCATTAAATTCCGTTGGTTCTCCCACAAGGTCATCAAGTTCACCTTTCTTTTCCGTAGAGTTGTTAAGTTCCATTGTCCGTTCCTCTAGGGCACCGAATTCAGCCATCTGTTCGGGTGAGTCCTTAAGTTCAGCTCTCTGTTCTGATGGATCAACAACTTCAGCTCTATATCCTGAAAGAACATCGATCTCAGCGTTCTGTTCCAGCATATCGTTGATTTCTGGTAGGTTATGTTCCGCTAGATCGTTATTTTCGGTTCTCTTTGTCGTAATGTAACCGAGTTCTGTGCTTTGTCCGGCTTCATCGCTACTTTCACCTCTCCACTCCCTTACGTCGTTAAGGCGACACATCTTGATCACTTTACTGCGAGGGGAAACTCTTAATAACATATCCTCCTTTAGTACAAGTGCAAAATCCATAAATGATGGGTTTCTAATATTTCTTCCAAATGAACACCAAAAGGGATCTCCTGATAGGAAGCCCCTCTCATTGCAAGTTTCAAATTGCGAGGCGTACTGGTAGGAACGCGTCCTAAAAATGGGATCCAAACTATACTTTAACTTAGTGTTCCCGTCAATATCTAAACAAAAAAGCGTGAAGTCATCCCTATCCAAAAACAAACCGAATAAAAACCGGCAGTCAGGAGTTAACTTAACACATTGTGACGGGGCAGAAGCCCGTATCAGAGTCTCAAATCCATCATTCATGTCAATCAGGTATACGCAGTAGTCAGAATCGGCGATCGCCATCCATGTTCCATTACCAGACCACGCAAAAGATAAAATGTAGCATTTGTGTGTAAAACGACTTATTTCGCTTCCATCTTTTAGACTCCACTGGATGACGCAATTCCCCTGGTTCAGACAGTCAGTAAGCATCGTGGTTTGGTCACCAGATATTGAACAAGCTTTGAACCGGCACTTACTCGAATGAAAAAGAGGTTCCAGGCCTCCGGCCAAGGTATAACCCTGACACAGGGTCCCTTGTAGGATCAAGTCTAAGGCTGGATGGAAAACTACTGACCGGGAAAATAAGAAAAGGAGAGACTCGCTGCACTCACAGTTCCTCCAAACATCAATGATTGGTACCAGCGCAGAGCGTGTCCACATTAGCTGGGCAGTACGGAGTGACCACAGATGAGTTGTGCCATCCAAACACTCGCAGACCAGGTAGTCTTGATTTGGTGAGACATCAAAGCAGACCACGTAATCTGAAGCCAAAAACCGCATTAGAACATCTGGTCTTTCCTCCTTCTTTCGCAAGTATTCCATGTATGGTAAGTCCGCATACTTGGTGTTCAGCAGGCTTAATGCCCCCGCAGACAGTTCTGGTCCTCCTTCGTTCAACAAGATTTGAAAGATGGCATGAGGAAGTTTTGATAGAGTACTTAAATGCTTCCGCAACAGCAACAATAACGTCTCAACGGCTTTTCTGTAATACTTTGACGAAGCATTTGCACTTTCCTTCTCTTGTACGCAAAGAACATCTTCAGTGGCTGCTGTACTATTCACACATAGCTTTGCGTAGACCAATTCTAGGTCCAAAACATAATCCTTTACAATGTCGTCGAAGCTACATGAACGAGCATTCTCTTGTACCTCAAGTATATGCTGAACTCCATACTGCAAGGCATACCTTGACGTCTGAGTCAGTGTTGAACTCTGGATCCCTTTGTGTTTCAAATCATCTAGTTCATCTTTGCAAAGCTTTGCAATGACACGATGACATTCTTTTCCGCTAACAGTAAACTTCTTTTGCCTGGAAGTACTCTCCTCAACCAACCAGTCCTTGACTGACTTATGAAAGAAGTTAATGCACTCGCCCTCAATGGGTAGAAGAGCCGAGATACAATCAACTGCGTCTCGTACTTTTTGCTCATCAGCCGATGACCATTCTTTTGAAAGGAACAACTTGTACACAAACTCGACTGGTAATGGTTCTCTTGCTGCCACGATGGCATTTAAAAAATCAAAGAATTGCTCTTCGGTGATACCTAGTTCTTTCTGCATTTCATTTTTCAGGCGTTTGAAAAAGTCTTGATAAACGGAAGAAATACCTGATGGCAAGCCGCTGTTGATCACTTCAGCAGCACTTATATGCGCAGAATTCTTCTCAATGAACTCTGTCAGGTAATAGGTATACAACATGACTCCTTCTGACTTTTCAACAAGCTTCTCCATGAGGGTATCTTGCCAATCAGATTGCAGGACATATTTCAGTTGCTTTTGAAAGCAAAGCCTAATGTCCATCAAGTTTTCTTGATCGTTTGGGTTCAGCTGTATGGGATTTAAGTCTTGAATCTTCTCTGAGATGTTCATTTCAGGTCGCGTTGTTACCACAAATCGTATCCAATACGGAAGCGTCTTGAAGTAATCGGCAATCACATTTAAAAGCTCATTACGCCCCTGGTATTCACTTTCGTCTAAGCCATCTAAAACCATGAGATGGATAGAGTCTAGGTCTTCCAAATCTGAAAGAGGTTCTTCAAACAAAAATTCAAACAGTTCTTCCACTTCCATGTCTCCAATATCAACGCCCAGATTTCTCGAGAACTTCTTCACGAGAGCCCTCCTGTACTCTGGCAGCGATTCGGAAAGCTGACAGGCTAACGACTGAAGCATCACTTTGGGATTCCTTCGGCGTGCCTTGTTATGCCGACAGAAGTGGCTCCCTGACAATCGTCCAGCCTCTAACATCTTTTGGCACAAGACAGCTGAGATTACAGACTTTCCCATTCCAGCATTCCCGCTAATAACAATCACTCTATTTGGAGAACTTTTGTCGTCTAACCACCTCTCAACTTCTTCAAGAATCCATAAACGAGTTCCCTCAACATATCTGCTTGCATGGTGTCTTATTTCACCTAAATTGTCCACGTTTGCTAGTTTCGCAAGGACTTCGTCATCCCTGATGCTCTCCTCTTTATTCAAATTTTGAATGGTGAGCTGAGATACCTCCTCCAAGTTTTGAAGCTTATCACAGACTTTTCCAAAGTTATCTTGAATGGCTCTAGTGTCTTGCTGTTGGCTCTGCACAGATTCTTGCAAGTTCTTCTGTAACTGATGAACTTCTTCCAGCTTTGCTTTATTTTCATCAACAGTTTGCAGCACTTTGGTGTCAATATCCCGTATGTCCTTCAGCTGTGATTTTATATCTACATCAGAATCAGCCCAGTTCCGCAACGCATCAAGGCACTCTTGCTCTCCACAACACTCAGCCTTCAATCTATCAATTTCTGCCTGCTGCAAGCCAAGAGCAACGAGAACAATACTGATTTCCTGCCACAGAGTTGAGAACGTTGGATCAGCAATACCAGTTGTGGTAACATGGCCATACAATTCATTGCGGTAAAACTTTATGCGAGTAAGATTTGCTTCACGGGAGTTGTCACTTGGAGGTGGTTTAGTGTGCCACCCAGAGCGGGGTGGGGAGAGACCACAAATGTTGGTTAAGAGAAGGAATAAAAGAGTGATATCAAATGTTTGGGAGTCTGGAGGAGCACCGCTTGGAGGGAACAGTAGATTCCATTGAGGTTTGTGTAGAATCCTTCTTCTCAACAGATTTTGAAGAGTCAAATAGTTTGCATTCAACGCAGCTGAAAGACTTGCTGGGGTATGATATCCATTGAAAATGCTCTTGAGAACTGTTGTTCCGCCATCGATGAGAAGTCGGCTGAGCTTGGCTCCGTTTGTCTTCTCTACAGAACTGGCAAGAGGTGAAGGAATGGCTGATGCCATATGATCCAAAATACAAAGATGGAGTCTTCAGGTGTACCTGCACCTTTTCTGAAAGAAAAATTACAATAATTGCGTAATTGCTTCTCTGAGACATGTACTGGAAAGAGGATCCAAAACCTTTGATGGAAATCTCCAACCTACGAATCAGCTTGAATCCTTCAACACCATTTAACCATTTACACCCTACAGTCATTATGCATAATCTCCATACTGATCTTTATACATTTCCCAAGGTGCTGACAAGGAGAATTTGTTTACCGATCAAGAGCTTCTTTAGTTGGTGATCATTTCCTTTATTCTCATGACCTTAATGTGTGATTCAGGAGTGATGTTGTGAGGAGAAATTAGATGCTAGTCACTCTTAGGGTTTAAAAGGTTGAAGAAACCTATCTGTTTAGTTGTGAAGGAATCGTTTTTAATATCTGCCATCAAGTGTTACATGAACAGCCTCGTTATTACAAACGTCCGTCCTTTTAGTGTCAACACTAAAACGAGGCTACTACTAAACAATGCCTATTGTTACACTATCATCTTTAGAGTATCACGGATTGTTTTTGTCCTCTGAAGTAATAAAATACCTGTATATGTATAGTTTATGGAATAAAACATCATGAACTTAACCCAAATCTGCACTGAATTAAGACAAGGGACACATTTTATGATAACTACAAACTACATAAAAAAGATTATCTTAGTATTTCCTGTGTCAATTCCTCCAGGTATCCTCAGTTCATACATGTAAGATACTATTAATTGACAGCCCATCAAATGAAACCCATGAAAATTTTTTACACAATACTTTTAAAGAAAAAAAATTCTTTTGAATCTTTTTTCAGCCATATTTAATTAGTAAACATTATATTGCAACGTATCACACTCATCACAATTACTTTAGACAAAGCTAATTGATTATAGTAAAAATATCATTTTTGTTCTCAGAACTTTTAACCCTTTACACCTTAACATCAGTATGTATATTCTCCTTACAGTTCTCTAAATATTTCCTAAGGTGCTGACAAGGAGAATTTGCTTAACAATCAAGAGCTTCTACAGTTGGTGATTACCTCTTTTATCCTCATAACCTTAATGTTTTATTCACAGGTGATATTGTGGGGGGAAATTTGATGTTGATCACAATAAGCCATTTTAAAGTTATGTACTTAGTTTCCAAGCCTTTGATTTAGAGTGAGGCTGAAGATGACCTTGTTATGATAGAGACCAGTATCTAGTTAGCATAATAACATAGCAATTTACATTTAAAAAGCAGCAAGGTTTGTATCATAACATAGTCACCCTTAGCCTCACTCCTGTTCAAAGGCTTTGCGACCAAGCACATAATTATAAAATGGACTATTAGGGATCAAAAAGTTAAATGCATACCACTTGTTCATAGCTTTTACCTGTATAATTCTGTGACACTTTTTTGAGGTTGTGGAACACTTTTAACACGAGCCTTTGGAAAGTAATAATTTGGTTAACTAAAGCCCTCTTAGGTGGGCATTACTGAAGATATTCAGCTGCAAGAAGTTTCCAGTTATAGGAACCCACAACTTGAGAAATTGATAATGTCAATATGTCACTTAAAAGACTCATCATTAGTCTTTAAGTTAGTGATTCACACATTCACAGTAAGAGAGAAAATTCTGTCAACAGACTATGAGAAGAATCAATTTAATTGATAAACACACACTGTGACAAGGCTGCCCCAAAATACTTTCCAAAAGATGCACTCTGAGTTTAGCATCTACTTTTCATGGGAAAGGAAAATGTTCTCATAAAAACAGTGCACCTTATAACCAAATAACCATCATACGATAATCTGTATATTAATCCTCACAAATGAGTTACACAGTAGAAGGTTATTTTGAATGAACATTAATTTTTTTTAAATACTCTAAAGTATAAAACAAACCCCAGAGCAGAATGATGAATAGTCTTCATTCCACAACAAAATCAAAATTTATAATCTTTCTCATTCTCACATGATGCTTTCAAAATTGCTGATCCTTGCAGGATACAGTAATAATAATAATAATAATGTAATAATGTTTATATCTTATATTGCGCAGTCTAACATGCGATAATATGATCGAGTGCGCATTACAACACTAAAATCCACCCAACCCAACCCAGGGGAGGACATCCATCACACAGTAATCTCGTGCGTGGGAAATTAACGTCTCCTACCCCAAACCCTGCAGGAGACGGGACCTCCGGCTTAACGTCTTATCCGAGAAGACGAAGCAAGGTGAGTGAAGGGACTTGCTTAAGGCCACAACGTAGTGCCCCATCCAGGACTCGAACCCGGGCCGTCCGACCCAGAGTCCAGCACTCTGACCACTGGGCCACTCACGCCTCACAATACAGTATGCATGTCACATAATTATGAACTTAATTTTGGCCTAGCTTGTTTTACTGCCAGAAAGAAATGCCATTTTTTTTGAAAATGAGAATAATGAACCATTAAACGATGAATAATAAATCATTTAAAAGGTATTTTTGGGTTATGCTATAAATGACACCAAAGGTGTGGAGGAGGTAACTGAAAAGACAGAAAAGTGTCAAAAGTGAAAATTAAAAGACAAATTTTTTAGTTTTTCTGGTAGATATAGGGTTATACCACTAAACTGTAGCTTTGATTGCAACTCTCAAGAGCATCAATTGTTGCAAGATATAACCTGAACCAAAACAGTACAAAGACAAAAAGTTCCAAAAGTTGCAGGGGCAGTAAATCAAGTTTGATATTGGAGGGGGTCATGATTTTTTTGCCCTCAATGTGCAGATCTTTCAATGACCTTTTAGTTGTGAAAGTTTCAGAAAAAATGATTGAATATTAAGCATGTGATGGCATCTTGTACCATACGGCACTCTCAAGCATTAAAAGGTTAAGCCTCAACACCAGTATTCATATTTTCTTTACTGTCCTGTAGATATTTCCTAATGATCTGAAAAGGAGAATTTGTTTAACAACTAAGAGCTTCTCTTGTTGGTGATCATTTTCTATATTCTTGTGACCTTAACATGTGATTTGGGGAGATATTGTGAGGAGAAATTAGATACTTAACACTCTTAGGGGCTAAAGGGTTAAAATGTCTTCTCAAGCCAGAAGGTGGAGCATTGAAGCATGAAGTACAAAGGCCTGGGGTCTAATTCAAATTATTTGGACACTGGATTCAATAAAATGCATGGCATGACATAAATGTACATCTAGTTGGGGTGAATGCAGGAGACACAAGAAACATTACAGTTCAAAAACACAGTTGTGAAGCTAAACTGCTATTGAACCAGACATCTGTGGCATGAAAATGCTTCCAAGATTCAAGTTTTTCATGACTGTCCATACTATAGCATCAAAAACACCAATACCAACACCAAACCAATATCCTCTTATTATCCTAAAAATAGACTCATTTTCTGAATAATGCAATGTAAATTATTAAAAATATAGATGCATGTGTATTTATGTTTAAGTTGCTGCTTGTCCTACACATAAGTAGACACGGAACTTGAACAAACCAATCTTCAAAAATTTCAATGCCAGGGGTATTGCCTGGGAGGGGAATGTTGAAGCTCTGAATTGATTACTGCATAATGGAAAACTAAAATTAATTATACAATAATGCACTGAGAAATCTGTCCAATTTGCTGTTCCATTTTACTTACTTGGTAAGTCATAATTACATAACAGCTGTGTTTTTCACAATTACGCACAAAAACTTCACCAGAAACTGACTGCATTTCTATGATTCGAACCATGAACTACGTGCATAGAAATCAAATGCGAAAACGAGCCTGATTCAGGTAAAAACCCGCCAAACTAACAAACATCAGGTTTACATATTCTGAAAAAGAGAGATCACTCATAATTATATGCTTACTAACCTCACTGGTGAGAAAAAGGTTCAGTTTTATCAAGAGAAACGATGGCAAACCGGGAACACACCTCATTGTATGAAATGTGCTTACCAAAGCAAAATGCAACTACACTCGAGTTGGCACGGGATTTATCATCTAAAAATTTATCATCTTTCTTATTTTCATATAATGCTTTTCAAATTGCTGATCCTTGCAAATGCAGTATGTATGTCACATATGAACTTCATTTTGGCCTGGCTTGTTTTACTGTCAGAAGGAAATGCTAATTTTTTTTACTCATTTGTATCATCAAAAACGATGCTAACCTTTCGTAGATGATTTGAAATGGTTTTGTAGCCAACCTGGTGATCCTGATTTCTCTGATCTTACCCTCAGCGCCTATAAGACATCATTACAAACCACATATGTTTTTCACTCTTAAGCACAAAAACTTCACCGAAAAACTGATTCGAACCACAAACCACAAGCGTAGAAATCGAACGCAGAAAGGAGCCTAATTCAAGTAAAAACCAGCCAAAACAACAAACATCAGGTATAAATATTTCTGAAAATAGATAGACCACCCGTAATTATAAGCTTACTAACCCCGCTGGTGAGAAAAAAAGTTCAGTTCTACCAAGAGTAACAATAGCAAACCAAGAATACGCCTACTTGTTGGAAATATGCTCACCGAAGCAAAACGTAATTACACTTGAGTCGAGTGCAGAGAACCAAGAGACTGGAACCAGCGCGGGATATGACGAGGTAATGTGGAGAGTACTGACACAAATATTATGTCGTCATGGCTAAAGTCAATACCGATTCTGTTTATGTAGATTATGTAGACTAAATTTGATAGGCGAAAAAATGATCCAAGGACTGTCTATCGTTACGACAAAGCTGATTTTAATTCTAACGGTCTCAACGGCTGATGATATTGACTCGAGACTCGATTACAACTAATTTTCAAGATCTTGTACCTGCTGCAGGTGACATCCGTGCATATTCCTAAGATAAAGCTTAGATATAAATCAAGACCATGCACCTTGGATAGACGAGGTTTTGAAGTTAGCAAGGAAAAAGAAAGCTTTTTGTTTAACGAGTTTTTCAGCACTGTTTTTTCCTACTAAAACCTCTGACTTAGTGGGACTGCATCGTGACATTGTTAATTCTGACCAACTGATGGAAATTTCAACATCTCACGATAAAGTTAAGGATATTCTCAGTAAACTTGATGTCAACATAGTTACTAGAGTGGTTGGTATACCTGAAAGAATTGTAAAGTAGTGCGCAGTGGAGTTATCATATCCATTGACTTTATTATTTAACCTTTTTTTTTCAGAACTAGCAGAGTCCCTTCTTTGTGGAAAAAGGCCAACATCACTTCAGTGTTTAAATCAGATCAAAAGGATGTGGTTGAGAATTGTTGATCTATCTCTCTCTCTGTTATCCATCCCAAGTAAATGTTAAGAGGATTGTACATGGTACCATATATTCTCGTGTAACTCCCTATCTTTCAGACTGGCAGCATGAATTTTTGACCTGGGGCTGCTCATGTGTGACTCAGCTGGTTTTATCACATCATCACTGGATCAAGGCCTTAGATGATGGATCACAGGTAGATGTTGTGTTTTTAGATTTCGCAAAGGCTTACGATAGAGTATCACATGACAGAATTTTGCAGAAATTGTGTAATTTTGGCATTTCTGAAACACTGTTGAATTGGTCTAAGTTTTACTTGACTAACAGAGAGCAGAGGGTGGTCATAGATGGAAAAAGTTCAACCTGGTCTGTCATCCCTTAGGGTTCATTGCTGGGGCCACTCTTTATTGTGATATTCATTAGTGATTTACTGGAGGTAGTTATGCCAGTGGAAACCAAATTGCATTGTATGGAGATGACTACAAAACATCTAGAGTGATAAGTGGTTCATCCTGGAATTACTCCTTGTTTCAATCAGATTTGAATAACTTGTATTTATGAAGCCAACAAAATCTGATGGACTTCAATGTAAAAAAATATAAGCTTATGCATATCACCAAGATGAAATGATCTCTTCATTCTAACTTATGAATAGACAATCACATCCTGGAGGAAACTTTTAAATTTTCTGACCTTAGCCTATTTACCAGTTGCAAGTTGTCCTGGAATGCCCATGTTGACAAAATAACTAGCAAAGCAAACAAGTTTCTTGGTCTTGTTAAAAGGACATGCAAGGGTATGAAGGATATCACTGCCTTGAGAACATTGTTTTGTGCTCTGGTAAGATCCCAGTTGGAGCACTGTACTGTTGTGTGGTCACCTCAAACAGCTAGGAACATCAACAAGTTAGATAAAATTCAGAAGAGAGCTACCAAGTTTATTCTGAAGTCAGATGATGACTACAATATGCACAGAAAAACTAAATTTGTTGTCTTTGGAAGACATGCTTTTTGTTAGATGTTTTATTTTTGTCTAAAGTTCTTAACAGGTATATAGGTATAGACATATCTACGTATACTCAATTTTATACTGATTCTGATAGGTACCACTTCAGGAGAAGGGATGAACTTACACTCAAGAGGACCTTTGTTAGAACTACTACTTTTAAAAGCAGTTTTTTCAAATAGGATTGTGGATATGTGGAATAAATTACCATTATCAGTACATCAGGCATCTAACATTTCCAGTTTTAAGAAGAGTGCAAGGGACTTCTTGCTATCAAGATATGACTGAATTTTTAATTCTTTATTTATACACTATCTCATGCAGTTTTGATGATTGTTATTTATTTCTTAAATGTTTCTTTCTTCTAGGTCACTGCCTTTGTATGGGGTCTATGACTCTTGAAGACTATCTTAATGATGATGTTGTCTCATTGTCATTGAATTGTAATAAATAAATACCTGGTAAATTTAAAAATACAGATCTCTGCACCTAACACAGATGACATCAAACTGCTTCATAAACCAAATGATCTGCACAAAGTGGTCAAGTCAAAATGAAATTTCCTTTTATGAATTTTGAATCGGTGACAAAGGGAATCATGAGCAGAAGTGATTATAGGGCATTTAAGCATTACATCTGTATACAGATGTAATGCTTTAAGGCCTAAAGCATTTCTCTATACACAACAGGCTATTGAAAAAGAAAAAATGAATGCTCTAGTTTCATATGTTGAATATGTATTCTTATTTTCCCAAATTAACTGATAAAACCAAGGCTAAAAATTCACAGAATCTGCAGCATTTAGTCAGTCACATCCCAGTGATGGACCATGGTGGCACAGCTGTCACAGCCAGTTGGTTCAGCCATGAACACTAAAGGAACAGAGAATATGACAAAGGTTACACAGAAGATTATTAAAATTACATTTATAGTACAATACATGATGAATATTTATCATTAGGATTATACAATTAAGCTTTTTGTTGGACACCACCCAAAATGAGGTTCTGTTGTGTGCAATGCAATAGTGAGGTGTATGACATGAGAAGTAATGCTGTCATGCTTTTCAGTCTTGTATTCTTGTAACATGTGTGTTGTATGGAATGTTTGGCCACACAGCCAAGTTTATACATATTGTCCGTAATTAAATCTCTGCTTAGTTTTCTTCATGCCTCACCCATATTTTGGACACAGAACAATATCATACACTACAAATAGTGTAATGGCTCAAACAAGTTCATGGCTAATTTACAGTCACCACCCAAAATTGTTATTCTTCGTATTCTCAAAACTGCATCCAAGCACAAGCCTATTTATATTCTACTGCCTGCTTATTCTGTGCTCCAGTAACAATGAATGAAACAATTATAACACTTTTCCTGCTAAAATTGAAACAAAGAGACTGAATATATTGAAACAAATTTTTAGTGATAAAAATTTATCATAAATCCTGCAGTGAAAACATGCATCATTAAGCTATTATTAAGGGTGGCTATAAATTTAAGCTGTGAAAACATACAAGAAATGAATAACACTAACAGGGTTTAGTTAATAGAAGAGGATTCAAAACTTCAAAGTTACTCATTTTCACCAAGGAACAGAATATTACAGATTTCTTATGATACACTTTGAGGTTTATTGTTTATGCTTTTTATGCTTGGTTCTGGTTAAATTTCTGGCCCTAAAACCTCAGTTAACCTTTTAACACCTAAAAGTGATCAAGACAGAAGTTCTCCTTATAATATCAATACAATATCAATCAAGCAAATGATGAGAGTAAAGAAAAATTATATCAATTAAACAGCATTGAATTAACAGTCACCCTGTATTGAGAGATCAGTTGTCAAAGTTGAGCAATGTTTTCCCCTTAATCCTTTAACTCCCGGAAGTGACCAAGAAATAATTTCTCCTTACTATATCAACACAATATCAAGCAAACAAGTGATGAGAATAGAAACAAATCTTAACTAGGGATTATTAGTTGATCCAATACCAAATTATCCAAACTAACATCACAAGAACTACAGCAGACAGTTTGGAGAATTTCTATTGAGATCTTGAGAGTTAAAGAGTTAATCACTGTAATTTTCACCTGTATTAAGCAGTCACCTTTATCAGGTGGTCATAGTCACCCTTTGCTGAGTCCCAGTGGCCTGTCTGTAATTGCCTTACACCTGTAATAGATGGTCACTTAAAGTACCACCACTCAAATAAAACTAAGAATAATCTTTAACCTTCAAATTCCCAGATCAAATTTGTAATTCTCCTTACTGTCAACCATACAATTCTTATAATGTTAGTTCAGAGAGTTGAGAATTTGATCAACTAATTATCCCCAAATTGATATTTTTCTTTACTCTCATCCCTTGTCTGCTTGATATTGTATCGATATTGTAAGGAGAAATTCTGTCTTGGTCACTCATGGGAGTCAAAGGGTTAAAGTGATTGTAATTCATGTATCTCTCTTGAAATCAAAGTGGTATTTTTGAGTGAGTGAAAAAGTGATAAAGTGAGGTTTTATTATCATTTTATATATTAAACCTACTCTGTGGAAACTGTTTTAAGTGGTCAACCTGAAATTAAGCAGTCATCTTTATGGGCGACTGCTAAATACAGGGTCAACTATATAACTTTCAGGCTTGAGTACTTTTTACCTATGGCATATCAAAACCTGAGTTTGCTTTTTTTTTGCTCTGAGACTCGCAATCCACATGTTCATTTCTGTTGGTGATGATTGAACACTCTAGAGAGCAAAGCAGCTATATTTTTGTGGCCACAGTTCTGTAACTAACAGGACTAACCCAGCTATCTTATATTTCTGAGGAAATCATTTCAATTTTATAATCTATTATCACGATACTCTTAAAATTTTACATAATTTATGTAGACATCAAGGTTCTTAGACTGCTTCCCTTAACTTCACGTCATAATTTAAGGGTACTGCTACAAATTCATTCAACCTCAAATTTCTGAAAAAAAAAACTCCTTTTAATTCTCATGATCTGATCATCAATTCTCCCCTCTTGCTACTACACATTACCTTGCCAATTAGTTATGAGAATTTGTTGTTTGATCAAGATAACATCTGCCTGATTTGTTAGTGTATTCCTATTAACTGTAGATTGGGATAATGTAGGGTACCCTTGGGAGAAGTTAAATGATAATCACTTCTGAGAGTTAAAAGGTTAAATGATAATAGTCCCTTGCACCTTCAATTCTCTATGAAGGGATTTATGGTGAAATTTTGTATTTTTTGCATTTTTTGGCATTGGATATGTTTTGCAGAAAGAAAGAATAAAAATTTTGAGTTGACACTCTCTGGTTTTGACTACAGTTTTGTCTATCCTTCCCATCCAGCTGCTTCATAGTATGTTATGAAACCTTGATGAAAAGTTGGTAAAATTTTTTAAAAACAAGCTGTATGTAAGGCTTAGCTTGTAGTCAATGGAACACACTATAATAAAACTAAGTGCAATTTTGAAATGCCATGCAATGCCACAAAATATTGGTGGCTCAGTTTGGGAGAAAATAATAATCAACAATTATTCACAAAAATGGAGGGAATTACTTGTTTTAGTACATACCCCACAGAAGACAAAATATTAGTATATTTCTTTCAATTTACTCCAAAATGGTTGGAAGTTAAACTCTTAATGTATAATTTTGTCTCATCAGTTGCTGGAGGTGAATGGTACTTACTATTCACTTCTAAACTAAAGCCAATCAGCATGTGCGAGAAGCACTTTTCACTTGTGTGGTATAAACTTAACTCTAATATTGCTCTTTGTAGCCCTACGACTCCAGCCAATAACAGAATACATTTTCTCCCAACCAGCAATTTGTTGATACAAAGGACTGTGGCAACTGTTTTATATTCAACATTAACAAAAAGTGAAAAGTGAAATACCAGTTTAAGAAATCGAGCTGCCACGAATGAGAGAAGACGTAAAAGCTGACAGGTGTTTGTAGCTGGAAATAACATTCAGGCACATCCGCCTCATGTTGTTATTGCATGATAATTTACAAAATAGTAAGGATTCGCTATAGGGTAACACTTTTAATGTTGTTGCATTTGGAAAACAAGAATTGTACGCGATTTGAATTTAAAAGAAGTTTCTGACCCTGCTTCAATTGAGCATTTCTTGGTCTCCAGTGTGGTTTTGCAATTCGATTCAAAGAAACTATGGCAGATGCTCTGCTTTTTCCTATTTTAATTAAAAATGGGGAATAGTACACGCAATTCTTCGTAAACTAACCTCATTGACGAGAACGTATCTTTCGCTCTTCAGCCGAAAACAACGGTAAACCACAGGAACTTATAAAGATAAACTCATCTTGCAGATAAGCAATATGAGAAACTTTACTAAACCCCATGGCGTGCACCCGTGGGAGTCTGGGACGGACTTGCTTGGTATCGTCACGAAACGTTGCGTGACGAGACCAAAGGAGAAAGGGAAAATATAGCACATCTATTAATTTGAGCGACTTTCCACATTTAAGGGATTGTGGAATGATAAGGTCATTAGTTGAGCTGGTCTAGCCGGAAAGTGAAATAAGCAACAATTTACCAGCCTTGGGCTCAGCGTGATATCGATATTGCAACCTTGAGATCTCGAGTGGATAATCACTTTTGCATACATTTTCTTCTCGCGGCCATTCCAGCTTGCTGGTACGTATATGAAGTCACTTTGCTGCAAACATTTAACCTCGTTTCACATGATGTAGCAACAGCACAGCCTTAAAAATTTTAGCTTAAGTAAAAATTGGCAACACTGAAAGAGCCGCGCCCTCCTTTTTACGTATTTGTTAATATTCCTCTTCAGTGTTGGAGATGGGAATGATGGAGGGAAAATACTTCCGACTTTGTGGAACATATTCCTGGGATAAAGAGGCTTCCATGTAGCTTTAAATTAGATTGTTTGGATCACTAAATATGTTGGTCCATGACAGGGGATATGCGAACCTATGTAATGCATTTTATAAACGTTGAAAACCAAATTGTTATGTGTTGAGCAGGCAGCTTCAACTACAAGATTAAATATCTTTAACCCCGAAGACCGATTGGCATCTAATTTCTCCTTAACCCTTTACCCCCTAACATCAGTCTGCATATTCTTCATACTGTTCTCAAAACATTTCCTGAAGCGCTGTCAAGGAGTATTTGTTAAAAAGTCAACAGCTTCATCAGTTGGTGATCATTTCCTGGATTCTCGTAACCTTAATGTTTGATTCAAGGGTGATATTGTAAGGAGAAATTAGAAGCTGGTCACTCTTTGGGGGTAAAAAGGTTAAAAGAATCACCTCTTATCCAAGAGAAAAGGAGATGATCATTAACTAAAGAAGCTCTTGATTGTTAAACAAATTCTCCTTGTCAGCACCTTAGGTAATGAGTGGTGAACATTATGGAGAATACAGATCAGGATCTTACTTGGTGTAGAATACACTGATGACGTAGAACAGTAGAGAAAAATAAGGAAAAAAAAATTCTAAAACAACGAGGAGACAAGTAAAAGCAATAGGTTGATAATGCCATGTTCTACTGTGACGTATCCTGTTTCTTCTATACCATGAAGGAGCAGAATTTCACGAGGTGACTCAAATTAGGAACAGGTGAGGATTTTTCCACTCTTAATTTATAAGGTTTCCTCAGATAAAAGCGGTTTGACTAGTTTATTTCACTAAATATGCTTTGCATATGTTCGTTTGCTTTTCAATTTTTTTCCTCATCTCTAATTGTAAGGAAATTAGAAAGGGAGAATTCATGATCCAGACGGTGTCTAAAAGAGTTCCTCTTTTGGTTAAAACTCAAAAATAGAGCAGCCTTGTAAACAATTTTTCTGAAGTCTCACCCCTCCCCTCCCCCTCCCCCCCCCCCAAGTCAGGCTGTTTGGGCCCAGCGTACCCGTTTGGGTGGAGTAGAAAACGGCCAGCACGTTTCAGCCTCTCATCACCCTGGTGTGGTTGACTATGCAACAATGCTCTGACTCACACGGGCACCTTGCCAAATGACTACTAACAGCCACCTACTGGAGGTTAGGGCTATGCCCACAGAATTTCACATCAACTGGACATTGATCATGAATCCTTCTCAGCTTTAATTTTATTTTAAAACTACTTCACTTTGTGTGACTACAGCCCCCCTTCCCGATCAAAAATTTCAAAAACATACGTAAACTAATTTGTATGCAAAAATCAGCGTATTGAATATCCTTTTTTCTAGAAAATAATGTAAGAGAAACGATTTCTGCACGGTTATTCTGGTTCCATCTTCAACCAGGCCGCTACAGGCTATTTACACATAAAATGGATATAAATTTACCTGGTTTCTTATTTACACACAGGTGAAAGTGCCTCTTTCACAAGAAAAATACTAGAGAATCACCAGTGGTACCACAAGCTCTTTCTCTCTTCTTCTCTAACAGTCTAAAGCTGTACAAGTAATTTTGCAGAAAATGAAGTTCACGCCTTTCTGAGAACTGTACAATCTGTCAATACCTTTTCCGTTTTCCTCGAGAAATTAATCTCACGATTTAAACGAGTTTCAAATCAACTCTAAATGAAATGCTTATAATACTCCGCATCCATAAACCAAATTGTTAACTTGTAGCTGGGTGATGAAACACCACAGGAGCAATAAGATAGATCGTTAACCCTTTAACTCCCAGATCAAATTTGTAATTCTCCTTACAGCCAAACATAAAATTTTTAAAAAGTTAGTTAAGGGAATTTAGTATTGGATCAACAAATTATCCCCAAATTGAGATTTTTCGTTATTCTCATAACTTATCTGGTTGATATTATATTGATTTTGTAAGGAGAAATTCTATCTTAGTCACTCATGGGAGTTACAGGGTTAAATGTTTGTCTTAAGTTTACGCTGGGAACAGTTAAAAATGTTTATGAAGTCTCTACAAGAAAAATATAATTTAAAACCTTGAACAGCTTTGTCACTGAAATCATTCTTGTACTCGCTCCCATCTCGATCAGCGATCTCTCCTGTTCAGATGTCGGGACTAGATGATCGTAATCACTCGAATGCAAAGACGTCAGCGGAATACAGCCTTTCTGACAATGTCTTTCCCATTCAGCAGCGAAACTGTAAATCTCTGTAGATGTCTTACTTTGGGAGGTTCAACCTAAGGTAAAAATTCAATAATAGAAGTTAAGTCAAAGGCAACATCTCAAGTAATAGAGTATTTTTTAGTAAATTAACTAGTGATCAGTAGTTATTTTTCACAAATCATTCTGTACAGTTGTAACCGGACAGTTGTCTGTAATCGGACACCTGAGATCGGATAGTTGAAGCGTCCAATTATACAGAGTCCTTTCCGCCAAATCCACCAATCACAGAATTGATCACAACAACCATAGCAACAACCACTAACACTAAAAAAAAACTGTGGAATTTCCAAAATTGAGAAAATTTTCACTTTAGAAATTGTCTCTACCGGAGATATTTGTCCTCAATGTGTTTGTTGTCTTCGGAAATTGTAACGGTTATGATAAATTGATATAGGACTTTGTGTCGTCCAATTGTGTCTATAATCACACTCGTGATTGACAAATCGGACTCCTGCTTTGCGGTCGTCCGATTTTGCTGATCTCTCGTATGATTACAGACCGAAGTGGACTCCACTCTGTTCTATTACCATTATTTATCATTAGTATCATCATAGTTATAATTATCATCATAACTTTTCTTACTACCACTGTTATCGTTATTATTACATGTACAATCATCATTATTGTTATCATTATCACATTATTATTAAGTATCATTATTATTCTTACTACTATTAATACTATTAACATTATATTATTATCCACATTATTCTTTTTCTGTCTTCAAATAAACTTTGTTTCAACTGACCTTTCGATGTTTGTCTTTTCTTTGTCGCCTGGCAGCTTCGCTTGAATGATTTCAAAAGGGTCCTTGGAGTCTCTAAAGCTAATTGCGACCAAGCGCTTACGAGGACAAACTGCAAGACTTCGAAATTTTCGTTGCTCTATAATTTCACTGAGGAGATCACCAGATTTAACGTTGTATAATCGAAGAATCAAAGCGCTTCGATAACTCAAGCCCACAATGCAGTCCTCGTTACTGATAAACTTAATATTATTTACAGCCATGTTCTCCAACTGACGAATCACTTTTCCCGAAACTGCGTCGAGGACGAAACAGCCAAATACACCAGACGTGACGACGTTTTCTTCAGTAGGAGAAAAAATAGCACTTGGAAGTGCTACATTGAACATAATAGAAGTTTTCCATAGCACTCGGTTTTCACGCCACAGCTGCAGTGACTGTAAATCAGTGGTGGTTAGCACTTCCTTTTTATTATTACATGCCACAAAAGAACCATCAAAATTTGCAATCTTTAACACAATTTGTTCACTCGTTGTATCTAGAATGGTGACTTCCCATCTGTAATCAAAGTTATTCCTCGTTTTCAAGACGACTCGTTCCTCTGATAAGGGTACAACATCATCGACAGGAAACTCAGTCCACCTTTTCATGCAAACAGATAACTCAGGGTTCCACAACTCAAGCGAGCCACTAACTGTTCGAAATAGGACACCTCTTTTGACGGGCACAACACTTAAAGACTGTTCAAAACTCATATATTCCTCTTTTCTGATCATTTTACTTAAAACATCGCCAGCCACAAGATTTATTCGCTGGATCCTTGTACAGTCCACGGTATAAAGAGAATCACCATCAACAGAGAAATGAACGTCAAAACTTGTTTGAAAGCGATCATATCCAACAAAACCGTTTTCCTCCATGTCCTCAAGTAGAGGTTCCTGTTGTTCCTGATCATCTAGGAAGGAGAGAACAGAATAAAGATCTAGGCAATTAAGTATTATCAACTGCCTTGATAACGTAAATTGGCCACCATAAAGAGTTTAATAGCGATGGCCAGTTTACGTTATCAACTCAATTGGTAATACTAAATTACCCTGTTATACTCTCCCTCCGACACAGCACCACAGTTTCTTTGGAAACTTACCCCCTTTAGAATAAGGATCAGCTCCATTCCCTAATAAGCTGCATAGATCAGTTTCCAATCGTTCTGACAGTTCATCAAGTTTGAGCCTGTTTTCTGGTGGGTCATTAAATTCCGTTCGTTCACCCACAAAGTCATCAAGTTCATCTCTCTTTTCCGTAGAGTTGTTACGTTCCATTGTCTGTTCAACTACGCCACCGAGTTCAGTTCTCTGTTCTGATGGATCAGCAACTTCAGCTCTCTGTCCTGACAGAACATCGATTTCAGCTTTCTGTTCCAGCATATGGTTGATTTCTGGCAGGTTATGTTCCGTTAGATCGTTATTTTCGGTTCTCTCTGTCGTAATGTCACCGGGTTCTATGCTTAGTCCCGCTTCATCGCTACTCTCACCTCTCCACTCCCTTACGTCATTAAGGCGACACATTTCAATCAGCTTACTGTCAGGGGAAACTCTTAGTAACATCTGCTTTTCTAGTACAAGTGCAAAATCCACAGGTGAGAATATTTCTCCAGATGGATACCAAAAGGGATCTCCTGATAAGAAACCACTCCCATTGCAAGTTTCAAATTCCGAGGCGTACTGGTAGGAACTCGTCCCAAGAGTGCAATCCCAACTATATATTGACTTAGTGTTCCTGTCAATATCTAAACAAAAAAGCTTGGGCTTCGAAAACAAAACATCTTCATCCTTATCCAAAAGTAAACAGAAAACAAACCGGCAGTCAGGAGTTAACTTAACATATCGTGACGACACTGAAGGACATATTAGAGTCTCAACTCCATCATTCATGTCAATGAGGTATGCGCACTTGTCAGAATCGACGATCACCATCCGTCTTCCACTAGCAGACCAAGCAAAAGATAAAATTTTGCATTTGTGTGTAAAACGACTAATTTCACTTCCATCTTTTAGACTCCACTGGATGACGCAATTCTTCCCGTCCAGACAGTCAGTCAGCATCGTGCTTTTGTCACCAGATATTGAACAAACTTTGAACCAGCACTCGCTCGAACGGAAAAGAGGTTTCACGTCTCCGACCAAGGTATAACCCTGACACAGAGTCCCTGGTAAGATCAGGTCTAAGGTTGGATGGAAAACTACTGACCGGGAAAATTGTAAAGAAAGTGTCGTTGGGCACCACTCAAAATGAGTGTCTGATACCAGCGCAGAGCGTGTCCACCTTAGCTGGCCAGTACGGAGCGACCACAGACGAATTGTGCCATTCCGACACTCGCATACCAGGTAGTCCTGATTTGGTGAGACATCCAAGCAGATCACCGCATGTGAGGCAAAAAACCGCAGTAGAACATCTGTTCTTTCCTCATTCTTTCGCAAATATTCCATATATGGTAAGTCCGCATACTTGGTGTTTAGCAATCTTAATGCCTCCGCAGACAGTTCACGTCCTCCTTCATTCAACAAGATTTGAAAGATGGCATGAGGAAGTTTTGAAAGAGTACTTAAATGCTTCCGCAACAGCAACAATAACGTCTCCAGGGCTTCTCTGCAATTCTTTGACAAACCATTTGTATTTTCTTTCTCTTGTACGCAAAGAACATCTTCAGTGGCTGCTGTACTCTTCACAGTTAGCTTTGCATAGACCAATTCTAGGTCCAAAACATAATTCTTTACAATGTCGTCCAGGCTACATGGACGAGCATTCTCTTCTACCTCAAGTATATGCTGAACACCATGCTGCAAGGCATACCTCGACGTCTGTTTCAGTGTTGAACTCTGGATCCCTTTAAGTTTCAATTCATCTAGTTCATCTCTGCAAAGCTTTGCAATGACGCGATGACATTCTTTTCCGCTAACAATAAACTTCTTTTGCCTCGAAGTAGACTCCTCAACCAACCAGTCCTTGACTGACTTGTGAAAGAAGTTAATGCACTCGCCCTCAATGGGTAGAAGAGCCGAGATACAATCAACTGCGTCTCGTACTTTTTGCTCATCAGCCGATGACCATTCTTTTGAAAGGAACAACTTGTAGACAAACTCGACAGGTAATGGTTCTCTTGCTGCCACGATGGCACTTAAAAAATCGAAGAATTGCTCTTCGGTGATACCTAGTTCTTTCTGCATTTCATTTTTCAGGCGTTTGAAGTAGTCTTGATAAACGGACGAAATACCTGATGGCAAGTCGCTGTTGATCACTTCAGCAGCACTCATACGCACACCATTCTTCTTAATGAACTCTGTCAGGTAATAGGTATATAACATGACTCCTTCTGACTTTTCAACAAGCTTCTCTAAGATGGTATCTTGGCAATCAGATTGCAGAACATGTTCCAGTTGCTCTTGAAAGCAAAGCCTAACGTCCATCAAGTTTTCTTGATCGTTTGGGTTTAGCTGTATGGGATTTAAGTCCTGAATCTTCTCTAAGATGTTCATTTCAGGTCGCGTTGTTACCACAAATCGTATCCAACACGGAAGCGTCTTGAAGTAATCGGCGATCACATTCAAAAGCTCATTACGCCCATGGTATTCACTTTCGTCTAAGCCATCTATTACCATGAGATGGATAGAGCCTTGGTCTTCCAAATCGGAGAGAGGTTCTTCAAACAAAAATTCAAACAGCTCTTCCACTTCCATGTCTCCAATTTTAACGCCCAGGTTTCTCGACAACTTCTTCACTAAAGCTTTCCTGTACTCTAGCAGCGATTCTGAAAGCTGACAGGCTAACGACTGCAGCATCACTTTGGGATTTCTTCGGCGTGCCTTGTTATGCCGACAGAAGTGGCTCCCTGACAATCTTCCAGCCTCTAACATCTTTTGGCATAAGACAGCTGAGATTACAGACTTTCCCATCCCCGCATTCCCACTAATAACAATCACTCTATTTGGAGAACTTTTATCGTCTAACCACCTCTCAACTGCTGCAAAGACCGATAAACGAGTTCTTTCAACATATCTGCTTGCATGGCGTCTAATTTCACCTAAATTGTCAACGTTTGCTAGTTTCGCAAGGACTTCGTCATCCCTGATGCTCTCCTTCTCTTTATTCAAATTTTGAATGGTGTCTTGCTGTTGGCTCTGCACAGATTCTTGCAACTTCTTCTGTAACTGATGAACTTCCTCCAGCTTTGCTTTATTTTCTTCAACAGTTTGCAACACTTTGGTGTCAATATCCCGTATGTCCTTCAGCTGTGATTTTATATCTGCATCAGAATCAGCCCACATGCGCAACGCATCAAGGTACTCCTGCTCTCCACAATGCTCAACCTTCAATCTGTCAATTTCTGCCTGCTGCAAGCCAAGAGCAACAAGAACAACGCTGATTTCCTGCCACAGAATTGAGAAAGTTGGATCAGCAATACCAGTTGTGGTAACATGCCCATACAATTCATTGCGGTAAAACTTTATGCGAGCAATATTTGCTTCAAGGGAGTTGTCACTTGGAGGTGGTTTGTTGTGCCACCCAGAGTGGGGTGGGTAGAGACCACAAATGTTGGTTAAGAGGAGGAATAAAAGAGTGATATCGAATGTTTGGGAGTCTGGAGGAGCACCGCTTGGAGGAAACAATAGATCCCATTCAGGTTTGTGTAGGATCCTTCTTCTAAACAGATTTTGGAGAGTTAAATAGTTTGTATTCAGCACGGCTGAAAGACTTGCTGGGGGATGATATCCATTGAAAATGCTCCTGAGAACTGTTGTTCCACCATCGATGAGAAGTCGGCTGAGCTTGGCTCCGTTTGTCTTCTCTACAGAACTGGCAAGAGGTGAAGGAGTAGCTGATGCCATATGATCCAAAATACAAAGATGGAGTCATCAAGTGTACCTGCACGTTTTCTGAAAGAAACATTACAATTGGGTAATTGCTTCTCTTAGACATGTACTGGAAAGAGGAGTAAGAACCTTTGATGGACACCTCCACTCTACTAAATCAGTTTGACTCCTTCAACACTATTTAATCCTTTACACCCAAGTGTCATAACGCATATTCTCCATACTTTCTCTACACATTTCCTAAGGTGCTGACGAGGAGATTTTGTTTAATGATCAAAAGCTTTTCTTTAATTAATAATCACTACCTTCATTCTCATGACCCTAACACGTGATTCAGGGTTGATATTGTAGGGAGAAATTAGATGCTGGTCACTCTTAGGGTTCAAAGGGTTAAAGAAACCTGTCATCTTTAGAGTATCAGGGATTGTTTTTGTGCTCTGAAGGAATAATATACCTATATAATCGTGTCTCTATAGAAGTTTGTTGACTAAAATATTATAAACTTATCATCAAATCTGCACTGTATTAAGACAAGGGAGACATTTTATTATGATAATTACAAATTAAAATATTCCAGGTATCTTCAGTTCATACTCATAGGATAATAATAATTATTATTTGACAGCCTTATGGTTACCTGAGCTCCCCCACACACCATTTGCAATCCTCACAGTGGTATTCCAAAAGCCAGCTGATTGGTCAGACAAGGAGCCAGCTGAAGGAATAAAGTCTTTGGGATCAGAGATTCCTGAAAAAAATCAAATCACATAACAATTTATAAGAAAGTTATTAATAGCATTTCACAGCTGAACCACTCAAAATGTTAACTGAAGGCTTTGTAATGACACCAGATTCACTGCTCAATAGAACACAGGAATGAAAATGATACAAAATTTAATTCAAAATTTAATGCAGTTAAATACTGACAACAATTTTTAAATTTTGCTTGTCAGAGTTTTCACTTTAGGGAAATAATTTAACATATATGACAAATATATGGATCATAATTTGCCACAAGATTTTTATCCAAGACCTAAACAACATTGTGTTTAATTGTAATATACAATAAATTCATATCATTTTAATACTGAGTTCCCTTAGCATTAGTTTACACCAGCAATAGAAGCATTACAAGCCAATTCTAGAGCAGGGTCTTAAGTTAAAAGAAGAAAGAAGTTTTTAGAAAGTATGTCATAATACCCCATCAAAACTACTGCCGCTAGAAGGGCATGGAAGCCTAAATCTCTCTTGTTATCTACTAACAGGAAACTCCAAAGAGCTAATGTTGGGTCAGAAGAGGTACCCCACTACTTTTGACTGCTCATAAGCCACAATGACATTTTCCTTATAAAATAACCACATTACATGTAACAGGATCACACACAAAGAGAGTGAACATTTTCTTACTGTTGGTTATGTATACATTCTGTATTGTGACCCTGACAGCATAACCCAAGCAAGAGCAACATATCTTATGAAATGAAACCCATGAAAATTTCTTATGCAATACTTTCAAAGAAAAAATTACTATTTTTTACTTTTTTCTGGCATATTTAATATGCAAACATTGCATTGCAATGTATTGCGCTCATCACAATTAATTCAGACCTGGCCAATTTCTTATTTTCAGAAGTTTTAACCCTTTACACCCTAACATCAGTATGTAGATTCTCCTTACAGTTATCTAAATATTTCCTAAGGGGCTGACAAGAAGAATTTGCTTAACAATCAAGAGCTTCTACAGTTGGTGGTTACCTCTTTTATCCTCATAACCTTAATTTTTAATTCACAGGTGATATTGTGGAGGGAAATTTGATGCTGATCACAACTGGGAGTTAAAAAGTTAAATGTATACCGCTTGTTCTTAGTTTTTTACTTTCATAGTTCTGTGACACTTTTTTGAGGTTGTGGAATGCTTGTAACATGAGCCTCTTGGCAATGATAAGTTGGTTAATTAAAGCCCTCTCAGGTTGGCATTACTATAGATATTCAGCTGTAAGAAGTTTCCAGTTATATTAAGAACCCATAACTTGAAAAATTGACAGTGTCTACAAGTTGGTTAAAAGACCCATAAATAGTCTTAGTGATTCACATATGCACAGTAACATGGAAAATTCTGTCAACAGACTTAGAGTAAAGCAAAAAATCAATTTAAATCATAAACAAACACTGTGACAAAGCTGCACCAAAATACTTTACTACAAGATGCACCTGGGGTCTAATTCAAACTATTTGGACACTGGCTTAAATAAAATAAAGGGCATGACATACATGACTGTACATGGGCAACTAGTTACACCAACAGGGTGAATGTATGAAACACAGGATGAAACACTACAGTTCACAAACCTAACCCTGGGTTAAGATTTACTTGAGTCACATTTTAGCACATGGTTTTGAAGCTAAACTGCCATTGAAATAAAACTGATATCTGTGGCATGAAAATGCTTCCAGGATTCAATTTTTAAATGATTGTCCATATCATAAAATTAAAAGTGTTTTGCCTTACCACCAAACCAATATCCTAAATATTATCTTAAAATAGAAATCATTTTTGGAATGACATGATGTAAATTACTGGAAATATACAAATGCACAAGGTGTATTTATGTTTAAGTTGCTGCAGCTTATCTTGCACATAAGTATAGACATGGAATTTGAACAAACCAATCTTCAAAAGTTTAAATGCCAAGGGTATTGCCTGGGAGGGGAATGTTGAAGCTCTGAATTGATTACTGCATAAGGGAAAACTAAACTTAATACATTACTGCTCAGAGAAATCTATCTACTTCCCATCGCTTATTCCTTACTAAGAGTAAGTCTGTGAAATCTTCCCCACTGAAATCATAAAAATTTTCAAGATCTACCAAACCCTTACCTAAGTACAGGGAGATTGAGTCTTATGCTCTATGCTCTTTAGCAGTTCTACTTTTAATTAATTCCTTGTAACAGAAGAAATCAATTAAAACTCACAGAAAGTTAAGTGCAAAAAAAAAACACTACTGTAAACTTCTAATTTTGTATTTAAAATTTTCTAATTGAAAGTTATGAGCTGGTTTGCGTTTTTTCTAGTCATATTCTTCTTCTAGGGAAAATGGCCATTTCATCTGAAAATCTAAAGCTAAGGATGAAATGAAATAACAAAACATAAAACATGATCACAGGAATATAAACCAAATCATTTGGCTGATATCAATAGATGTGCCTGGGGAAAAACCTTTTCTTACAGTTGGTTCTGTACACATTCAGCATTGTGATCTTGACAGCATAACCAGAGCAAGAGCAACATATCATATTAAATGAAACCCATGAAAATTTCTTACATAATACTTTTAAAGAAAAAGATTTTTTTAAATCTTTTTTTTGGCATATTTAATTAGCAAACAGTATATTGCAAATCGTATTGTGCTCATCACAATTGCTTTACGCAAGGCTAATTGATTATGGTAAAAATATTTTTTTTGTCCTCAGAACTTAAAACCCTTTACACCCTAACATCAGTATGTATATTCTCCTTACAGTTATCTAAACATTTCCTAAGATGCTGAAAAGGAGATTTTGCTTAACAATCAAGAGCTTCTACAGTTGGTGATTACCTCATTTATCCTCATAACCTTAATTTTTGATTCACAGGTGATATTGTGGGGGGAAATTTGATGCTGATCACAAATGAGGGTTAAAAAGTTAAATGTGTACCACCTGTTCTTAATTTTTTACCTGCATAGTTCTGTGACTCTTTTTTTGAGGTTGTGGAACACTTGAAACATGAGCCTTTGGGTAGTAATAAGTTGGTTAATTAAAGCCCTCTCAGGTGGGCATTATTGTAGTCATTCAGCTGTTAGAAGTTTCCAGTTATAAGAACCCACAACTTGAGAAATTGACTGTGTCAACGTTTCAGTTAAAAGACTCATCATAAGTCTTGGTGATTAAGAGAGAAAATTCTCTTAACTGACTTAGAGTAAAGCAAAAAATCAATTTATATGATGAATAAACACTGTGACAAGGCTGCACCAAAATACCTTGCTATAAGATGCACTCCGAGTTTTGCACCTATTTTTCAGAGAAAGGAAAATTTTCTCATAGAAACAGTGCACCTCATAACCAAATAACCATTGTGTGATAATCTGTATATTGATCCTTACAAATGAGTTACACTGTGGATGGCCATTTTGGCAGTAATAAAGTTGTTAATAAAAGCCCTCTCAGGTGGGCATTATTGTAGTTATTCAGCTGTAAGAAGTTTCCAGTTGTAAGAAAAACCCAAACTGCTTGAGAAATTGACAATGTCAACATAACATTTAAAAGACCCATGATCCATCAGTCTTAGTGATTCACATATGCACAATAAGACAGAAAATTCTGTCAACTTACATAGAGTAAAGCCAAAAATCAATTTAAATGATAAACAAACACTGTGACAAGGCTGCCTCAAAATACTTTTCTATAAGATGCACTCTGAGTTTAGCATCTATTTTCCACGGGAAAGGAAAATTCTCTCCCAAAAACAGTGCACCTTATAACCAAATAATTAACTGATGTATGATAATTTGTAAATTGATCCTCACCGATGAGTTACACTGTAGATGGTTAATTTGAAGTGAACACTTAAGTTTTTTACACTCTTAGTATAAACCAATTCCCAGAGCAGAATAATGAACAATCCTCATTCCATTAAAAAATTGAAATTTATCATCTTTCTTATTCACACATGATGCTTTCCAAATTGCTGATCCTTGCAGAATGCAAGAGCAACATATTGTACTAAATGAAACCCATGAAAATTTCTCATGCGATACTGACTTTTATGGAAAAAAAATTTTTTTTTTCATCTTTCTTGGCATATTTAATTAGCAAACATTTATATTGCAAATTCTATTGTGCTCATCACAATTACCTTAAACAAGGCTAATTGATTATGGTAAAAATATCTTTTTTCTTCTCAGAACTTTTAACCCTTAACACCCTAACATCAGTATGTATGTTCTCCTTACAATTATCTGAACATTTCCTATGATGCTGAAAGGAGAATTTGCTTAACAATCAAGAGCTTCTACAGTTGGTGATTATCTCTTTTATCCTCATAACCTTAATGTTTAATTCACAATTGGAGGTTAAAAAGTTAAATGTGTACCACTTGTTCTTATTTTTTTTTACCTGCATAGTTCTGTGACACTTTTTTGGGCAGTAATACATTGGTTAATTGAAGCCCTCTCAGGTGGGCAATATTGTATTTATCCAGCTGTAATAAGTTTCCAGTTGCAACAATAACCCGAAACTTGAGAAATTGACAATGTCAAAATGTCAGTTAAAAGACCCATCATCAGTCTTAGTGGTTCACACATGCACAGTGAGAGAGAAAATTCTGTCAACGGACTTAGAGTAAAGCTAAAAATCAATTTAAATGATGAACAAACACTGTGAAAAGGATGCACCAAAACACTTTGACATAAGATGCACTTCCAGTTTTAGATCTTTTTTCCATGGGAAAGGAAAATTTTCAGTGCACCTAACAAACAAATAACCATCATAAAATAATCTGTATATTGATCCTTACAAATGAGTAGCACTTTAGATTGTCATTTTGAAGTGTACATTAAATTCTTTTTTAAAAACACTTTAAGTATAAAACAAATCCCACAGCAAAGCAATGAATAATCTTCATTCCACGACAAAATCAAAATTTATCATCTTTTTTACTCTCCCATGATGCTTTGCAAATAGCTGATCCTTACAGAATACAGTGGGCATGTCACATATGAACTTAATTCTGGCCTACTTTGATTTACTGCCAGAAAGAAATGCCAATTTTTTTAAAATGAGAATAATGAACCTTTAGATCAAGTGTAATAAATCATTTAAAAGGTATTTTTGGATTATGCTATAAATGACACCAACAGGTGTGGAGGTGGTAACTGAAAAGACAGAGAAGTGTCGAGACTGAAAAATGGAAAACAAAATTTTTCTTTTTCCAGGTACATATAAGGTATACCACTAAACTACAGCTTACATTGCAGCTCTCAGAGCATCCATTGTTATAAGATATCAACTCAACCAAAACAGTACAGAGAAAAAAGTTCTAAAAGTTGCAGGAGTGGTATATCAAGTATTGGAGGGGGCCTTGATTTTATATCTTTAATGTACAGATCCTTCTAGGACCTTTTAGTTGTGAAAATTTCAGAAAAATTATGAAATATTGAGCATGTAATGGTATCTTTTGCCATATGGCACTCTCAAGCATGTAAGAGTTAAAATGTTCTCTCAAGCCAGAAGGTAAGGCATTGAACCATGAAATGCCAAGACCTAGGGTCTAACTCAAACTATTTGGACACTGGCTTCAATAAAATGCAGGGTATGACATATATTTGCATCTAGTTACACCAGTGGGGTGAATGTAGGAGACAAGATGAAACACTACAGTTCTCAAACCTAACCCTGGGTTAAGATTAACTTGGGTCAAATTTTGGCACACAGTTGTGAAGCTAAAATGCTATTGAACCAGATATCTGTGGCATGAAAATGCTTCAAGGATTCAAGTTTTTCATGACTGTCCATATCATAGAATCAAAACTGTTTTGCCTCACCACCAAACTAATCATAGAAATTATTTTTGGAATCACGCAATGTAAATTATTGGAAATATAGATGCATGTGTATTTATGTTTAAGTTGCTGTTTGTCCTACACATAAGTAGACAAGGAACTTGAACAAACCAATCTTAAAAAGTTTAAATGCCAGGGGTATTGCCTGGGAGAGGAATGTTGAAACTCTGAATTGATTATGCTGCATAAGAGAAAACTAAACCTAATACATTACTGCTCAGAGAAATCTGTCCAATTTGCTAACTTCCATTATACTAAGGTATGTCTGTGAAATATTCACCACTGAAATTATAAATATTTTCAAGATCTACCAAACCCTCACCTGAGGACAGGATTATTGAGTCCTATGCACTAAGCAATGATTTGTCACCTGAATTAAAATCAATTATGTCATCATTAATATTTGTGACCTCTCACGCGAAAACGTTCCTTACGGTTTGCCGTTTTGAAACGGTAGCCGTTCGTAAGCCGTTCATCAGCCGTTCGAACGGGATGGGATGCCGTTCGAACGGCTTGAGCCATCCGTTCAAAAACAATTAGGAGCCGTTCGAACGGCTGGAGCTGTCCGTTCAAAAAAAATTGGGAGCCGTTCGAACGGCTGGAGCTATCCGTTCAAAAAAAATTGGGAGCCGTTCGAACGGCTGGAGCTATCCGTTCCAAAAAAATTGGGAGCCGTTCGAACGGCTTGAGCTATCCGTTCAAAAAAAATTGGGAGCCGTTCGAACGGCTGGAGCTATACGTTTCAAAAAAGTTGTGAGCCGTTCGAACTGGATGTTCGTGGCGAACGGCTGGCGATATGTTTTGATATGTTTTGTTTGCGTCAAACGGCAGAGAGTTTCGAATCGAGCGAACTTTTTCACACTGTAATTGAGCCGTCATAAGCAGCGCATTGATTCTTATAATTTCACTTACCGGTAACTTCAAATGCGATATAATTATTATAGTCCAAGACTATGTTTTGTTCATGCCTCGCACGTCTGCCTCGCATGCCTCGCTGATTCGCTTTTATTGTACACACTCACATCAACGCAGCGGACAAAAATAATGGCACCCGCTTCTTTGTTAACTTAAAAGAATTGCTTGCACTCAAGGTAGCGAAAATTACTCGGCACATCGTAAAAATTGTCACCATAAATTGTGCCTGTTAGTTCCGAAGATACATGGTGGGTAAAGCGTCGCCTGTGTTCGGAAACGAGATGTTTACAAAGTCAATTAATGGCGTTACATTACGAATTCTGGAAATGGTTGCATGACAATTATTTTAAAAGAGAACGCAGACTATTACCGGCTTTTGTTTCTCCCCCACGAAAACGAATTTGCTTTACTCTCAAAAGACTTATTATTTTCAAAACAGGATTAGATTTATTCTAAGTTTTCTATCAGTTTTCAGATCTAAGCGGCGCGTGTCGCGTTTATCTTAATTACTGTCATTTCGTTCGAATGTTTTTGATCGGCCGTTCAACCGTTTACTTTGACCTTATCCGTTGAAAACTTCAGCCGTTCAGCCGGTCGAAATTTTCCTTCAGCCGTTCAGCCGTTCGACTTCAACCGTTCGAAATTTTCCTTTAGCCGTTCAGCCGTTCGACTTCAACCGTTCGAAATTTTCCTTTAGCCGTTCAGCCGTTCGACTTCAACCGTTCGAAATTTTCCTTTAGCCGTTCAGCCGTTCGACTTCAACCGTTCGAAATTTTTCTGAAGCCGTTCAGCCGTTCACGGCATCCGTTTTAAACGGTTTCTCTATCCGTTTGTCATCCGTTCACATACCGTGCGTTCGACCGTTCGAACGGATACCGTAAGGAACGTTTTCGCGTGAGAGGTCACATTTAAATCAAAAATAGGAGAATTTTTTAAATGATTTTTCATCATCACGCATACATATTTAGTTTCTTTAATAATTATCTTCAATTATGATTGAGATTTTAGTTTTACTTAAGTTTTATTCACTTCAGTATTGTTTTGTATAATTTACTAGGACACTCATTGATATCAGCAATTGCTGATGGGTTTACCCTGGCTAAAGATGTAATTATCATTATATCAGCGGTGTTACACATCTTAATGCTATGAATCCTAATGGCACAGTAGGGTGCTAAGCGTAGCCTAGAGGCCATGTCATAAATTAACCTAATTTCCTAGTCAATATCTATCCACATATATACTTATATAATTATATATTATTATTATTATTTTTATCATCATTATTATTATTACTTAAAACACGAAGGAATGTAACCCAAATCACACACACTATACTTTATTTCATGCAAATCATTTTGCCATCTCCACCCGCAAATAGCAAAAGCTAGACGAGGCAGGGGGAGAGGAAAGGTTACAGCAGTCATAACAGATAATATAATAATTGTAAAGTAACTAAATAAACTATCTGGATAAATAAGAACTACTGAAAAAAAAAAAAGCTTAAGTTACAAAATATATAGTCTTACAGAATGATATTACAATCAAATTTACTACTAACAGAACTATCAATTATATACATTGCGTCGAGGATGCAGAATTTGCCATTTTTTGTAGGAGAATGGGCACTTCAACATAATCGTCCTCTGCTTCCATTATCGAGAGCAAAAAGTCATGAAAATTTTTCTTAAAAGCTCCTTTGGAGAGTTGACGAAATTCGTTAGGAATCAATCAATCAATCACCAATCACTTGGTTGATATCAATAGGAAAGCTTCCTAGGGAAAATTACTTTTGGAAGCGGCATGAAAGACTGAGGTAGCTTTCATCCACATTTCAACCGACACGGTAACAGTCAATTGGGTGTATTATTTACAATCGTACTCACTTGAATCATCAAAAACGATGCTTACCTTTAGTAGATGATTTAAAATGGTTGTGTAGCCAAACTGATGATCCTGATTTCTCTGATATTACCCTCTGCGCAAAGCCTAGAAGAAATCATTACGAAACACTTATGTTTTTGACTCTTAAGCACAAAAACGTCACCGAAAAACTGGGGCTGTCCTGGTGTACCGGTACACGGGGGAATTCCTATTGTTTTCATATCCATACATGGAGTTGTGACGCAGTTCGTTAATGTTTCGTTCTTTTGTGTAGCAGTACACGAGGACACAACCGAAAAACTGATGTAAATCACGAACCACGAGCGTAGAAATCGAACGCGGAAACGAGCCTGATTCAAGTAAAAACCAGCCAAAATAACTTACATAAGGCTTATATATTTCTGAAAATAGATAGACCAACCATAATTATATGCTGACTAACCTCGCTGGTAACAAAAAAAGTTCAGTTTTACCAAGAGAAACAATAGCAAACCAAGAGAACGCCTCGTTGTAGGAAATATGCCTACCGAAGCAATCTGCTACTACACTCGTGTCGAGTACGGAGAATCAAGAGACTGGAACTAGCGCGGGATCTGACGGGCGAATACGGAGAGAATTAACACAAAACAACATGTCGTCATGACAAAAGTACACTAGCGACTAAATACAGAAATGGCTCCGATCTGTGATTGGATGATAAAAATATTAAAAGTTAATAAGTTATACCTTAACTCCTTGCTCGTGAGTATTGAGCAATTGGTATATAATTTTTCCTTAATCCTTTACCCCCTAATATCAGTCTGCATATTCTTCATACTGTTCTCTATACATTTCCTGAAGCGCTGACGAGGAGAATTTGTTTAAAAATCACGAGCTTTATAAGTTGGTGATCATTTCCTTGATTCTCGTAACCTTAATGTTTGATTCAGTGGTGATATTGTAAGGAGAAATTAGAAGCTGGTCACTCGTAGGGTTAAAGGGTTAAAGATCACCCCTGAATCAAGAATAGACGAAATGATTGTTTAACAAATTCTCCGTGTCCGTACCTAAGAAAATTAATAGTGAACATTATGGAGAATATACATTCTGATGTAAGGGTGTCCTCCTGTCGGTGCCCCGAGTCATGGACTGTGTAGTGACGCCCTTAAATTTCAGGCTCTAACTTTATGTAGACGGACACTGATGACGTAGCACAATAAAAAACAAACAAAAAAAAAACCAAAGAACAAGGAAACCAGTATGTGCAATAGGTTGATGATATGAGGTTCTATTATTGTTTCCTGTGTCTTCTATACCATGAAGGAGCACATCTTCACGAAGATTCAAATTAGGAACGGGTGAGGTTTTTTTTCTACTGTTAACTTGTGGGGTTTCCTGAGATAACTGGTTTGACTATTTTATTTCACAAAATATGTTTTGTGTATGTTCGTTTGCTTTTTAACTTTTTCTCTCATTTATAATTGTAAGGAAATTAGAGAGGGAGACTTCCTGATTCAAAAGGTGTCTAAAAGAGTTCCCCTTTTTGGTTGAAACTTATAAATAGAGCAGCCCAGAACAAAATTTTTCTGAAGCTTCACCCCTCCCCCCCCTCCGCCCAACCCTTCACAAAGTCAGGCGGTTAGGGCCCAGTGGGGGGGAAGTAGAAAAGGGTCAACACGTTTCAACCCCTCACCAGCCTGGTGCGTTTGACTATGCAACGATACCCTGACTCACACGGGCACCTTACCAAATGACTAGTAACAGCCACCTACTGGAGGTTAGGGCTATGCCCACAGAATTTCACATCAACTGGACATTGAATCTCTTCTCCGTTTTGATTTTATTGTAAAACTACTTCACTTTGAGTGACTACAGGCCCCATTCCCGATAGAAGAAAGTATTTTCAAAAACTAAGTAATGTCTTCAAATTTCAAAAACAACGCAAACTAATTTGTATCCAGAATCACCGCATTGAATATCCTTTTATTTTCCTGGAAATAATGTTGAAAAATGATTGCCTCGCGGTCATTCTGGTTCCATCTTCAACTAGACCGGTATAAGTTATGTACACATAAAAATTGATTTAAATTTAGCTGGTTTCTTATTCACACACAGTTGAAAGTGCCTCTTTCACACGAAAAATACGAGAGAATCACCAGTGGTACCACAAGCTATTTCTCTCTTCTTCTCTAACAATCTAAAGCTGTACAAGTACTTTTGCAGAAAATGAAGTTAAGGCCTTTCTGAGAACTGTACATTTTGTCAATACCTTTTTCATTTTCCTCGAGGAATTAATCTCACGAGTTAAACGAGTTGCAAATCAACACTAAACGAGATGCTTACTACACTCCGCTTCCATAAAACAATTTCTCAGCTTGTAGCTGGGTGATTAAACACCACAGGAGAAATAAAATATATCGTTAACCCTTTAACTCCTAGATCCAATTTATAATTCTCCTTACAGTCTACCATACAATTCTTATAAAGTTATACAGAGAATTTAGTGTTGAATCAACTCATCCCCAAATTGAGATTTTTCTTTATTCTCATCACTTATCTGGTTGATATTCTATTGATTTTGTAAGGAGAAATTCTGTCTTGGTCAATCATGGGAGTTACAGCGTTAAATGTTTGTCTTAAGTTTACGCTAGGAACAGTTAAAAATGTTTATGAAGTCTCTACAAGAAAAATATAATTTAAAACCTTGAACAGCTTTGTCACTAAAATCATTCTTGTACTCGCTCCAATCTTGATCAGCGGTCTCTCCTGTTCAGATGTTGGGACTAGAAGATCGTAACCACTCGAATGCAAAGAAATAGCGGAATACAGCCTTTCTGACAATGTCTTTCTCATTCAGCAACGAAACTGTAAATCTCTGTAGATGTCTTACTCTGGGAGGTTCAACCTAAGGTAAAAATTCAACAATAGAAGTTAAGTCAAAGGCAACATCTCAAGTAAGAGAGTATTTTTAGCAAATTAACTCGTGATCAGTAGTTACTTTTCACAAATCATTCTGTACAGTTGTAACCAGACAGTTGTCTGTAATCGGACACCTGAGATCGGATAGTTGTAGCGTCCAATTATACTGAGTCCTTTCCGCCAAATCCACCAATCACATAATTGATCACAACAACCATAGCAACATGAAAGTGAAATGTGATCATCGCAGTAAATTTTCCAATTTAAGCAATTGGAAAGAAGAAGCCTGAAAAAAATCAGGGCTTCAACGGGATTCGAACCCGTGACCTCCGCGATACCGGTGCGATGCTCTACCAACTGAGCTATGAAGCCACACATTGGGAGCGAGGTCAATTTATTGAGTTCATATCTTCCCGTGCAGTGAAATGATGTGAAGTTTATATGAAATAATTCATATTTGTACTGCGGTTGTAGATGAAAGTGAAATGTGATCATCGCAGTAAATTTTCCAATTTAAGCAATTGGAAAGAAGAAGCCTGAAAAAAATCAGGGCTTCAACGGGATTCGAACCCGTGACCTCCGCGATACCGGTGCGGTATCATCTACAACCGCAGTACAAATATGAATTATTTCATATAAACTTCACATCATTTCACTGCACGGGAAGATATGAACTCAATAAATTGACCTCGCTCCCAATGTGTGGCTTCATAGCTCAGTTGGTAGAGCATCGCACCGGTATCGCGGAGGTCACGGGTTCGAATCCCGTTGAAGCCCTGATTTTTTTTTTTTTTTTTCAGGCTTCTTCTTTCCAATTGCTTAAATTGGAAAATTTACTGCGATGATCACATTTCACTTTCATCTACAACCGCAGTACAAATATGAATTATTTCATATAAACTTCAAACCATAGCAACAACCACTAACACTAAAAAAAAACTGTGGAATTTCCAAAATTGAAAAAATTTTATCTTTAGAAATTGTCTCTACCGGAGAAATTTGTCCTCAATGCGTTTGTTGTCTTCGGAAATTGTAACGGTTATGATAAATTGATATAGGACTTTGTGTCCTCCAATTGTGTCTATAATCACACTCGTGATTGACAAATCGGACTCCTGCTTTGCGGTCGTCCGATTTTGCTAATCTCTCGTATGATTACAGACCGAAGCGGACTCCACTCTGTTCTATTACCATTATTTATCGGTAGTATCATTATAGTTATAATTATCATCATAACTTTTCTTACTACCACTGTTATCGTTATTATTACATGTACAATCATTATTATTGTTATCATTATCACATTATTATTAAGTATCATTGTTATTCTTACTAATATTAACATTATATTATTATCCACATTAGTATTTTTCTGTCTTCAAATAAACTTTGTTTCAACTGACCTTTCGATGTTTGTCTTTTCTTTGTCGCCTGGCAGCTTCGCTTGAATGATTTCAAAATGGTCCTCGTAGTGTTCAAAGGCAATTGCGACCAAGCGCTTACGAGGACAAACTGCAAGACTTCGAAATCGTCGTCCCTCTACAATTTCACTGAGGAGATCACCAGATTTAACGTTGTATAACTGAAGACATAAACCTCTTAGATCATTCATGACTACAATGCAGTCCTCGTTACTGATAAACTTAATATCATCTACATACGGGTTCTCCAATTGACGAATCACTTTTCCCGAAACTGCGTCGAGGACGTAAGAGCCAGGTATACCATAAGTGACAACGTTTTCTTCAGAAGGAGAAAAAATAGCCCTTGGAAGGCCAAATGGATTGAACTCAATAGAATGTTCCCATAGCACCCGGTTTTCACGCCACAGCTGCAGTGACTCTCTATCAGTGGTGGTTAGCACTTCCCATTTATTATTACATGCCAAAAAAATACCATCAAAATTTGCAATCTTTAACACAATTTGTTCACTCGTTGTATCTAGAATGGTGACTTCCCATCTGTCATCAAAGTTATTCCTCGTTTTCAAGGCGACTCGTTCCTCTGATAAGGGTACAACATCATCGACAGGAAACTCAGTCCACCTTTTCATGCAAACAGACAAATCAGAGTTCCACAACTCAAGCGAGCCACTAACTGTTCGAAATAGGACACCTCTTTTGACGGGCACAACACTTAAAGACTGTGCAAAAGTCATATATTCCTTTTTTCTGATCCTTTTACTTAAAACATCGCCAGCCACAAGATTTATTCGCTGGATCCTTGTACCTTCCACGATATAAAGAGAGTCACCATCAACAGAGAAATGAACGTCAAAACTTGTTGGAAAGAGATCATCTCCAACAAAACCGTTTTCCTCCATGTCCTCAAGTAGAGGTTCCTGTTGTTCCTGATCAGCTAGGAAAGAGAGAACAGAATAAAGATCTGGGCAATTAAGTATTATCAACTGCGTTGATAACGTAAATTGGCCACCATAAAGAGTTTAATAGCGATGGCCAGTTTACGTTATCAACTCAATTGGTAATACTAAATTACCCTGTTATACTCTCCCTCCGACACAGCACCACAGTTTCTTTGGAAACTTACCCCCTTTAGAATAAGGATCAGCTCCATTCCCTAATAAGCTGCATGGATCAGTTTCCGATCGTTCTGACAGTTCATCGAGTTCGAGCCTCTTTTCTGGTGGGTCATTAAATTCCGTTCGTTCACCCACAAAGTCATCAAGTTCATCTCTCTTTTCCGTAGAGTTGTTACGTTCCATTGTCTGTTCAACTAGGTCACCGAGTTCAGCTCTCTGTTCTGATGGATCAGCAACTTCAGCTCTCTGTCCTGACAGAACATCGATTTCAGCTTTCTGTTCCAGCATATGGTTGGTTTCTGGTAGGTTATGTTCCGTTAGATCGTTATTTTCGGTTCTCTCTGTCGTAATGTCACCGGGTTCTATGCTTTGTCCCACTTCATCGCCACTCTCACACCTCCACTCCCTTACGTCGTTAAGGCTACACATTTCAATCACTTTACTGTGAGGGGAAACTCTTAGTAACATCTGCTTTTCTAGTACAAGTGCAAAATCCACAAGTGAGGATATTTCTCCAGATGGACACCAAAAGGGATCTCCTGATAAGAAACCACTCCCATTGCAAGTTTCAAATTCCGCGGCGTACTGGCAGGAACTCGTCCCAAAAATGCAATCCAAACTATATGTGTTCCTGTCAATATCTAAACAAAAAAGCTTGGGCTCCGAATCCCAATCATGTTCATCCTCATCCGAAAGTAAACAGAAAAAAAACCGGCAGTCAGGAGTTAATTTAACACATCGTGTCCAGACCGAAGGACATATTAGAGTCTCAAATCCATCATTCATGTCAATGAGGTATGCGCACTTGTCAGAATCGACGATCACCATCCGTCTTCCACTAGCAGACCAAGCAAAAGATAAAATTTCGCATTTGTGTGTAAAACGACTAATTTCACTTCCATCTTTAAGACTCCACTGGATGACGCAATTCCTCCCGTCCAGACAGTCAGTCAGCATCGTGCTTTTGTCACCAGATATTGAACAAACTAAGAACCGGCACTCGCTCGAACGGAAAAGAGATTTCACGTCTCCGACCAAGGTATAACCTTGACACAGAGTCCCTTGTAAGATCAGGTCTAAGGTTGGATGGAAAACTACTGACCGGAAAAATGGGAAAATGCAATCCCATGCATTCCCTAGGTGATCCTGAAAATCAATGTTTGATACCAGCGCAGAACGTATCCACATTGGCTGTCCAGTACGGAGCGACCACAGATGAATTGTGTCATTCGAACACTCGCATACCAGGTAGTCCAGATTTGGTGAGACATCAAAGCAGATCACTATACCAGAAGCAAAAAACCGCAGTAGAACACATGTTCTTTCCTCCTTCTTTCGCAAATATTCCATATATGGTAAGTCCGTATACTTGGTGTTTAGCAAGCTTAATGCCTCTGCAGACAGTTCAGGTCCTCCTTCATTCAACAAGATTTGAAAGATGGCATAAGGAAGTTTTGAAAGAGTACTTAAATGCTTCCGCAACAGCAACAATAACTTCTCAAGGGCTTCTCTGCAATTCTTTGACAAACCATTTGTATTTTCCTTCTCTCGTAGGCAAAGAACATCTTCAGTGGCTGCTGTACTCTTCACAGTTAGCTTTGCATAGACCAATTCTAGGTCCAAAACATAATTCTTTCCAATGTCGTCGAGGCTACATGGACGAGCATTCTCTTCTACCTCAAGCATATGCTGAACACCATGCTGCAAGGCATACCTCGACGTCTGTTTCAGTGTTGAACTCTGGATCCCTTTAAGTTTCAAATCATCTAGTTCATCTCTGCAAAGCTTTGCAATGACGCGATGACATTCTTTTCCGCTAACAATAAACTTCTTTTGCCTCGAAGTAGACTCCTCAACCAGCCAGTCCTTGACTGACTTGTGAAAGAAGTTAATGCGCTCGCCCTCAATAGGTAGAAGAGCCGAGATACAATCAACTGCGTCTCGTACTTTTTGCTCATCAGCCGATGACCATTCTTTTGAAAGGAACAACTTGTAGACAAACTCGACAGGTAATGGTTCTCTTGCTGCCACCATGGCACTTAAAAAATCGAAGAATTGCTCTTCGGTGATACCTAGTTCTTTCTGCATTTCATTTTTCAGGCGTTTGAAGTAGTCTTGATAAACGGACGAAATACCTGATGGCAAGTCGCTGTTCATCACTTCAGCAGCACTCATATGCACAGCATTCTTCTTAATGAACTCTGTCAGGTAATAGGTATATAACATGACTCCTTCTGACTTTTCAACAAGCTTCTCTAAGATGGTATCTTGGCAATTAGATTGCAGAACATGTTCCAGTTGCTCTTGAAAGCAAAGCCTAACGTCCATCAAGTTTTCTGGATCGTTTGGGTTCAGCTGTATGGGATTTAAGTCTTGAATCTTCTCTAAGATGTTCATTTCAGGTCGCGTTGTTACCACAAATCGTATCCAACACGGAAGCGTCTTAAAGTAATCCGCAATCACATTTAAAAGCTCATTACGTCCCTGGTATTCACTTTCGTCTAAGCCATCTATAACCATGAGATGGATAGAGTCTGGATCTTTCAAATCTGAAAGAGGTTCTTTAAACAAGAATTCAAACAGTTCTTCCACTTCCATGTCTCCAATTTCAACGCCCACATTTCTCGACAACTTCTTCACGATAGCCTTCCTGTACTCTGGAAGCGAGTCTGAAAGCTGACAGGCTAAGGACTGCAACATCACTTTGGGATTCCTTCGGCGTGCCTTGTTATGCCGACAGAAGTGGCTCCCTGACAATCTTCCAGCCTCTAACATCCTTCGGCACAAGACAGCTGAGATTACAGACTTTCCCATCCCCGCATTTCCACTAATAACAATCACTCTATTTGGAGAACTTTTGTTGTCTAACCATCTCTCAACTGTTGCAATGATCGATAACCGAGTTCCCTCAACATATCTGCTTGCATGGCCTGTAATTTCACTTAAATTATCCACGTTTGCTAGTTTCGCAAGGACTTCGTCATCTCTGATGCTCTCCTTCTCGTTATTCAAAATTTGAATGGTGTGCTGGGATACCTCCTTCAAAGTTTGAAGCTTCTCACAGACTTTTCCAAAGTTATCTTGAATGGCTCTAGTGTCTTGCTGTTGGCTCTGATGCACAATACTGACAGATTCTTGCAAGTTCTTCTGCAACCGATGAACTTCTACCAGCTTTGCTTTACTTTCATCAATAGTTTGCAGCACTTTGGTCTGCTGTGATTTTATATCTTTCTCAGAATCAGCCCACTCAAGCAACGCATCTAAGAACTCTTGCTCTCCACAATGCTCAGCCTTCAATCTGTCAATTTCTGCCTGCTGCAAGCCAAGAGCAACAAGGACAGCACTGATCTCCTGCCACAGAGTTGAGAAAGTTGGATCAGCAATACCAGTTGTGGTAACATGGCCATACAATTCATTGCGGTAAAACTTTATGCGAGCAAGATTTGCTTTAAGGGTGTTGTCACTTAGAGGTGGTTTAGTGTGCCACCCAGAGCGGGGTGGGGAGAGACCACAAATATTGGTTAAGAGAAGGAATAAAAGAGTGATATCAAATGTTTGGGTATCTTGAGGAGCACCGCTTGGAGGAAACAATAGATCCCATTGAGGTTTGTGTAGAATCTTTCTTTTCAACAGATTTTTTAGTGTCAAATAGTTTGCATTCAATGCGGCTGAAAGACTTGCTGGGGGATGATATCCATTGAAAATGCTCCTGAGAACTGTTGTTCCACCATCGATGAGAAGTCGGCTGAGCTTGGCTCCATTTGTCTTCTCTACAGAACTGGCAAGAGGTGAAGGAGTAGCTGATGCCATATGATCCAAAATACAAAGATGGAGTCATCAGGTGTACCTGCACGCTTTCTGAAAGAAACATTACAATTGGGTAATTGCTTCTCTTAGACATGTATTGGAAAGAGGAGTAAGAACCTTTGATGAACATCTCCACTCTACTAAATCAGTTTGACTCCTTCAACACTATTTAATCCTTTACACCCAAGTGTCATAATGCATATTCTCCATACTTTCTTTACACATTTCCTAAGGTGCTGACAAGGAGATTTTGTTTACTGATCAAAAACTTTTCTTTAATTAATAATCACTTCCTTCATTCTCATGACCCTAACACGTGACTAAGGGGTGATATTGTAGGGAGAAGTTAGATGCTAGTCACTCTTTGGGTTCAAAGGGTTAAAGAAACCTGTCATCTTTAGAGTATCAGGGATTGTTTTTGTGCTCTGAAGGAATAATGTACTTATATAATCGTGTCTCTATAGAAGTTTATTGACTAAAATATTATAAACTTATCATCAAATCTGCGCTGTATTAAGACAAGGGAGACATTTTATTATGATAATTACAAATTAAAATACTCCAGGTATCTTCAGTTCATACTCATAGGATAATAATGATTATTATTTGACAGCCTTATGGTTACCTGAGCTCCCCCACACACCATTTGCAATCCTCGCAGTGGTATTCCAAAAGCCAGCTGATTGGTCAGACAAGGAGCCAGCTGAAGGAATGAAGTCTTTGGGATCAGAGATTCCTGAAAAAAATCACATCACATAACAATTTATAAGAAAGTTATTAATAGTATTTCACTGCTGAACTACTCAAAATGTTAACTGAAGGCTTTGTAATGACACCAGATTCACTGCTCAATACAACACAGGAATGAAAATGATACAAAAATTTAATTCAAAATTTAATGCAGTTAAATACTGACACCAATTTTTAAATTTTGCTTGTTAGAATTTTCTCTTTAGGGAAATAATTTAACATATATGACTAATATATGGATCATAATTTGCCACAAGATTTTTATCCAAAACCTAAACAACATTGTGTTTAATTGTAATATATAATAAATTCATATAATTTTAATACTGAGTTCCCTCAGCATTGGTTTACATCAGCAATAGAAGCATTACAAGCCAATTCTAGAGCAGGGTCTTAAGTTAAAAGAAGAAAGAAGTTTTTAGAAAGTATGTCATTACCCCATCAAAATTACTGCCGCTAGAAGGGCATGGAAGCCTAAATCTCTCTTGTTATCTACCAACAGGAAACTCCAAAGAGCTAATGTTTGGTCAGAAGAGGCACCCCACTACTTTTGACTGCTCATAAGTCACAATGACATTTTCCTTATAAAATAACCACATTACATGTAACAGGATCACACACAAAGAGAGTGAACATTTTCTTACTGTTGGTTATGTATACATTCTTTATTGTGACCCTGACAGCATAACCCAAGCAAGAGCAACATATCTTACGAAATGAAACCCATGAAAATTTCTTATGCAATACTTTCAAAGAAAAAATTACTATTTTTTACCTTTTTCTGGCATATTTAATAAGCAAACATTGCATTGCAATGTATTGTGCTCATCACAATTAATTCAGACCTGGCCAATTTTTTATTTTCAGAACTTTTAACCCTTTACACCCTAACATCAGTATGAATATTCTCCTTACAATTATCTAAACATTTCCTATGATGCTGAAAGGAGAATTTGCTTAACAATCAAGAGCTTCTACAGTTGGTGATTATCTCTTTTATCCTCATAACCTTAATGTTTAATTCACAGGTGATATTGTAGAGGGAAATTTGATGCTGATCACAATTGGAGGTTAAAAAGTTAAATGTGTACCACTTGTTCTTAGTTTTTTTTACCTGCATAGTTCTGTGACACTTTTTTGAGCAGTAATACATTTGTTAATTAAAGCCCTCTCAGGTGGGCAATATTGCATTTATTCAGTTGTAATAAGTTTCCAGTTGCAACAATAACCCGAAATTTGAGAAACTCACAATGTCAACATGTCAGTTAAAAGACCCATCATCAGTCTTAGTGGTTCACACATGCACAGTGAGAGAGAAAATTCTGTCAACCAACTTAGAGTAAAGCTAAAAATCAATTTAAATGATGAACAAACACTGTGAAAAGGATGCACCAAAACACTTTGACATAAGATGTACTCCCAGTTTTAGATCTTTTTTCCATGGGAAAGGAAAATTTTCAGTGCACCTAACAAACAAATAACCATCATACAATAATCTGTATATTGATCCTTACAAATGAGTAGCAATTTAGATTGACATTTTGAAGTGTACATTAAATTATTTTTTAAAAACACTTTAAGTATAAAACAAATCCCACAGCAAAGCAATGAATAATCTTCATTCCACGACAAAATCAAAATTTATCATCTTTCTTATTCTCTCATGACGCTTTGCAAATAGCTGATCCTTGCAGAATACAGTGTGCATGTCACATATGAACTTAATTCTGGCCTACTTTGTTTTACTGCCAAAAAGAAATGCCAAATTTTTTAAAATGAGAATAATGAACCTTTAGACCAAGTGTAATAAATCATTTAAAAGGTATTTTTGGGTTATGCTATAAATGACACCAACAGGTGTGGAGGTGGTAACTGAAAAGACAGAGAAGTGTCAAGACTGAAAAATGGAAAACAAAACTTTTCTTTTTCCAGGTACATATAGGGTATACCACTAAACTACAGCTTAAATTGCAGTTCTCAGAGCATCCATTGTTATAAGATATCAACTTGACCAAAACAGTACAGAGAAAAAAGTTCTAAAAGTTGCAGGAGTGGTATATCAAGTATTGGAGGGGGCCTTGATTTTATATCTTTAATGTGCAGATCTTTCTAGGACCTTTTAGTTGTGAAAATTTCAGAAAAATGATGAAATATTGAGCATGTAATGGTATCTTTTGCCATATGGCACTCTCAAGCATTTAAGAGTTAAAATGTTCTCTCAAGCCAGAAGGTAAGGCATTGAACCATGAAATGCAAAGACCTAGGGTCTAACTCAAACTATTTGGACACTGGCTTTAATAAAATGCAAGGTATGAAATACATTTGCATCTAGTTACACCAGTGGGGTGAATGTAGGAGACAAGATGAAACACTACAGTTCCCAAACCTAACCCTGGCTTAAGATTAACTTGGGTCAAATTTTGGCACACAGTTGTGAAGCTAAAATGCTATTGAACCAGATATCTGTGGCATGAAAATGCTTCAAGGATTCAAGTTTTTCAAAAGTGTTTTGCCTTACCACCAAACTAATCATAGAAATTATTTTTGGAATCACGCAATGTAAATTATTGGAAATATAGATGCATGTGTCTTTATGTTTAAGTTGCTGTTTGTCCTACACATAAGTAGACATGGAACTTGAACAAACCAATCTTCAAAAGTTTAAATGCCAGGGGTATTGCCTGGGAGGGGAATGTTGAAGCTCTGAATTGATTATGCTGCATAAGAGAAAACTAAACCTAAAACATTACTGCTCAGAGAAATCTGTCCAATTTGCTAACTTCCATTATACTAAGGTATGTCTGTGAAATATTAACCACTGAAATTATAAATATTTTAAAGATCTACCAAACCCTCACCTGAGGACAGGAATATTGAGTCCTATGCACTAAGGAATGATTTGTCACCTGAATTAAAATCAATTAAGTCATCATTAATATTTAAATCAAAAATAGGATCATTTTTTTAATGATTTTTCATCATCACATTTACATATTTAGTTTCTTTAATAATTATCTTCAATTATGATTTATATTTTAGTTTTACCTAAGTTTTATTCACTTCAGTATTGTTTTGTATAATTTACTAGGACACTCATTGATATCAGCAATTGTTGACGGGTTTACCCTAGCTAAAGATGTAATTATCATTATATCAGCAGTGTTACACATCTTAATTCCTTAAAACCTAATGGCACAGTAGGGCGCTAAGCATAGCCTTGAGGCCATGTCATAACTAAACCTAATATCCTAGTCAATATCTATCCATATATATACTTATATATTTATATATTATTATTATTATTATTTTTATCATCATCATTATTATTATTATTACATAAAACACGAAGGAATGTAAACCAAATCACTTGGTTGATATCAATAGGAAAGCGTTCCTAGGGAAAGTTACTATTGGAAGCAGCATGAAAGATTGGGATAGCTCACATCCACATTTCAACGGACACGGTAGCAGTCAATTGGGTGTATTATTTTCAATCGTACTCACTTGTATCATCAAAAACGATGCCTACCTTTAGTAGATGATTTAAAATGGTTGTGTAGCTAACCTGATGATCCTGATTTCTCTGATATTACCCTCAGCACAAAGCCTAGAAGACATTATTACGAAACACTTATGTTTTTTACCCTTAAGCACAAAAACTTCACCGAAAAACTGATGTAAATCACGAACCACGAGCGTAGAAATCGAACGCGGAAACGAGCCTGACTCAAGTAAAAACCAGCCAAACTAACATACATCAGGCTTACATATTTCTGAAAATAGATAGACCACTCATAATTATATGCTGACTAACCTCGCTGGTAACAAAAAAGTTCAGTTTTACCAAGAGAAACAATAGCAAACCAAGAGCACGCCTCGTTGTGGGAAATATGCCTACCGAAGCAATCTGCTACTACACTTGGGTCGAGTGCGGAGAACCAAGAGACTGGAACTAGCGCGGGATCTGACGGGCGAATACGGAGAGTATTGACACAAAATAACATGTCGTCATGACAAAAGGACACAAGCGACTAAATACAGGAATGGCTCCGATCTGTGATTGGATGATAAAAATAGTAAAAGTTAATAAGTTATATCTTAACTCCTTGCTCGTGAGTATTGAGCAATCGGTATATAATTTTTCCTCAATCCTTTACCCCCTAATATCAGTCTGCATATTCTCCATACTGTTCTATATACATTTCCTGAAGCGCTGACGAGGAGAATTTGTATAAAAATCAAGAGCTTTATAAGTTGGGGATCATTTCCTTGATTCTCGTAACCTTAATGTTTGATTCAGGGGTGATATTGTAAGGAGAAATTAGAAGCTGGTCACTCGTAAGGTTAAAGGGTTAAAGATCACCCCTGAATCAAGAATAGACGAAATGATTGTTTAACAAATTCTCCGTGTCCGTACCTAAGAAAGTAAATAGTGAACATTACGGAGAATATACATTCTGGTGTAAGGGTGTCCTCCTGTCAGTGCCCCGAGTCATGGACTGTGTGGTGACGCCCTTAAATTTCAGGCTCTAACTTGATGTAGACGGACACTGATGACGTAGCACAATAAAAAAACAAACAAAAAAAAAACCCAAAGAACAAGGAAACCAATATGTGCAATAGGTTGATGATGTGATGTTCTATTATTGTTTCCTGTGTCTTCTATACCATGAAGGAGCACATCTTCACGAAGATTTAAATTAGGAACGAGTGAGGTTTTTTTTCTACTCTTAACTTGTGGGGTTTCCTGAGATAAGTGGTTTGACTATTTTATTTCACAAAATATGTTTTGTGTATGTTCGTTTGCTTTTTAATTTTTTCTCTCATTCATAATTGTAAGGAAATTAGAGAGGGAGACTTCCTGATTCAAAAGATGTCTAAAAGAGTTCCCCCTTTTTGGTTGAAACTTATAAATAGAGCAGCCCAGAAGAAAATTTTTCTGAAGCTTCACCCCTCCCCCCAACCCTTCACAAAGTCAGGCGGTTAGGGCCCAGTGGGGGGGAGTAGAAAAGGGTCAACACGCTTCAACCCCTCACCAGCCTGGTGCGTTTGACTATGCAACGATACCCTGACTCACACGGGCACCTTACCAAATGACTAGTAACAGCCACCTACTGGAGGTTAGGGCTATGCCCACAGAATTTCACATCAACTGGACATTGAATCTCTTCTCCGTTTTGATTTTATTGTAAAACTACTTCACTTTGAGTGACTACAGCCCCCATTCCCGATAAAAGAAAGTATTTTCAAAAACTAAGTAATGTCTTCAAATTTCAAAAACAACGCAAACTAATTTGTATCCAGAATCACCGCATTGAATATCCTTCTTTTTTCCTGGAAATAATGTTGAAAAATGATTGCCTCGCGGTCATTCTGGTTCCATCTTAAACAAGACCGGTATAAGCTATGTACACATAAAATGGCTATAAATTTAGTCGGCTTCTTATTTACACACAGTTGAAAGTACCTCTTTCACACGAAAAATACGAGAGAATCACCAGTGATACCACAAGCTCTTTCTCTCTTCTTCTCTAACAATCTAAAGCTGTACAAGTACTTTTGCAGAAAATGAAGTTAAGGCCTTTCTGAGAACTTTACATTTTGTCAATACCTTTTTCGTTTTCCTCGAGGAATTAATCTCACGAGTTAAACGAGTTGCAAATCAACACTAAACGAGATGCTTACTACACTCCGCTTCCATAAAACAATTTCTCAGCTTGTAGCTGGGTGATTAAACACCAGAGGAGAAATAAAATATATCGTTAACCCTTTAACTCCTAGATCCAATTTACAATTCTCCTTACAGTCTACCATACAATTCTTATAAAGTTATTCAGAGATTTTAGTGTTGAATCAACTCATCCCCAAATTGAGATTTTTCTTTATTCTCATCACTTATCTGGTTGATATTCTATTGATTTTGGAAGGAGAAATTCTGTCTTGGTCACTCATGGGAGTTACAGGGTAAAATATTTGTCTTAAGTTTACGCTAGGAACAGTTAAAAATGTTTATGAAGTCTCTACAAGAAAAATATAATTTAAAACCTTGAACAGCTTTGTCACTAAAATCATTCTTGTACTCGCTCCAATCTCAATCAGCGGTCTCTCCTGTTCAGATGTCGGGACTAGAAGATCGTAACCACTCGAATGCAAAGAAATCAGCGGAATAAAGCCTTTCTGACAATGTCTTTCCCATTCAGCAACGAAACTGTAAATCTCTGTAGATGTCTTACTCTGGGAGGTTCAACCTAAGGTAAAAATTCAATAATAGAAGTTAAGTCAAAGGCAACATCTCAAGTAAGAGAGAATTTTTAAGTAAATTAACTAGTGATCAGTAGTTATTTTTCACAAATCATTCTGTACAGCTGTAACCGGACAGTTGTCTGTAATCGGACACCTGAGATCGGATAGTTGAAGCGTCCAATTATACTGAGTCCTTTCCGCCAAATCCACCAATCACAGAATTGATCACAACAACCATAGCAACAACCACTATCACTAAAAAAAACTGTGGAATTTCCAAAATTGAGAAATTTTTCACTTTAGAAATTGTGTCTACCGGAGATTTTATCCTCAATGTGTTTTTTGTCCTCGGAAATTGTAACGGTTATGATAAATTGATATAGGACTTTGTGTTGTCCAATTGTGTCTGTAATCACACTCGTGATTGACAAATCGGACTCCTGCTTTGCGGTCGTCCGATTTTGCATATCTCTCATATGATTACAGACCGAAGTGGACTCCACTCTGTTCTATTACCATTATTTATCATTAGTATCGTCATAGTTATAATTATCATCTTAACTTTTCTTACTACCACTGTTATCGTTATTATTACATGTACAATCATTATTGTTATCATTATCACATTATTATTAAGTATCATTGTTATTCTTACTACTATTAATACTATTAACATTATATTATTATCCACATTATTCTTTTTCTGTCTTCAAATAAACTTTGTTTCAACTGACCTTTCGATGTTTGTCTTTTCTTTGTCGCCTGGCAGCTTCGCTTGAATGATTTCAAAATGGTCCTTGGAGCGTCTAAAGCCGATTGCGACCAAGCGCTTACGAGGACAAACTGCAAGACTTCGAAATTGTCGTTGATCTACAATTTCACTGAGGAGATCACCAGATTTAACGTTGTATAATCGAAGACACAAACCTCTTTGATCATTCAAGCTTACAATGCAGTCCTCGTTACTGATAAACTTAATATCATCTACATACGGGTTCTCCAATCGACGAATCACTTTTCCCGAAACTGCTTCGAGGACGCAAGAGCCAACTCTACCATAAGTGACGACGTTTTCTTCAGTAGGAGAAAAAATAGCTCTTGCAAGGTTAAATGGATCGAACTTAATAGAAATTTCCCATAGCACTCGGTTTTCACGCCACAGCTGCAGTGACTTTCCAGTGGTGGTTAGCACTTCCCATTTATTATTACATGCCAAAAAAATACCATCAAAATTTGCAGTCTTTGACACAATTTGTTCACTCGTTGTATCTACAATGGTGACTTCCCATCTGTAATCAAAGTTATTTCTCGTTTTCAAGGCGACTCGTTCCTCTGATAAGGGTACAACATCATCGACAGGAAACTCAGTCCACCTTTTCATGCAAACAGACAACTCAGGGTTCCACAACTCAAGCGAGTCACTAACTGTTCGAAATAGGACACCTCTTTTGACGGGCACAACATTTAAACACTCTGCAAAAATCATACATTCCTCTTTTCTGATCCTTTTACTTAAAACATCGCCAGCCACAAGATTTATTCGCTGGATCCTTGTACCTTCCACGGTATAAAGAGAGTCACCATCAACAGAGAAATGAACGACAAAACTTGTTTGAAAGCGATCATATCCAACAAAACCGTTTTCCTCCATGTCCTCAAGTAGAGGTTCCTGTTGTTCCTGATCATCTAGGAAAGAGAGAACAGAATAAAGATCTAGGCAATTAAGTATTATCAACTGCGTTGATAACGTAAATTGGCCATCATAAAGAGTTTAATAGCGATGGCCAGTTTACGTTATCAACTCAATTGGTAATACTAAATTACCCTGTTATACTCTCCCTCCGACACAGCACCACAGTTTCTTTGGAAACTTACCCCCTTTAGAATAAGGATCAGCTCCATTCCCTAATAAGCTGCATGGATCAGTTTCCAATCGTTCTGAGGTTTCATCGAGTTTGAACCTCTTTTCTGGTGGGTCATTAAATTCCGTTCGTTCTCCCACAAAGTCATCAAGTTCATCTCTCTTTTCCGTAGAGTTGTTACGTTCCATTGTCTGTTCAACTAGGCCACCGAGTTCAGCTCTCTGTTCTGATGGATCAGCAACTTCAGCTCTCTGTCCTGACAGAACATCGATTTCAGCTTTCTGTTCCAGCATATGGTTGATTTCTGGTAGGTTATGTTCCGTTAGATCGTTATTTTCGGTTCTCTCTGTCGTAATGTCACCGGGTTCTATGCTTAGTCCCGCTTCATCGCTACTCTCACCTCTCCACTCCCTTACGTCATTAAGGCGACACATTTCAATCACTTCACTGTGATGGGAAACTCTTAGTAACATCTGCTTTTCTAGTACAAGTGCAAAATCCACAGATAATAATATTCCTCCAGATGGATACCAAAAGGGATCTCCTGATAGGAAACCACTCTCATTGCAAGTTTCAAATTCCGAGGCGTACTGGTAAGAACTCGTCCCAAAAATGCAATCCAAACTATACATTGACTTAGTGTTCCTGTCAATATCTAAACAAAAAAGCTTGGGCTTCGGATACCGATGAAGTTCATCCCAAAGTAAACAGAAAAAAAACCGGCAGTCAGGAGTTAACTTAACATATAGTGACGAGACTGAAGCACATATTAGAGTCTCAACTCCATCATTCATGTCAATGAGGTATGCGCACTTGTCAGAATCCAGGATCACCATCCGTCTTCCACTGGCAGACCAAGCAAAAGATACAATTTCGCATTTGTGTTTAAAACGACTACTTTCACTTCCATCTTTTAGACTCCACTGGATAACGCAATTCCACTGGTCCAGACAGTCAGTCAGCATCGTGCTTTTGTCACCAGATATTGAACAAACTTTGAACCGGCACTCGCTCGAACGGAAAAGAGGTTTCACGTCTCCGACCAAGGTATAACCCCAACACAGAGTCCCTTGTAAGATCAGGTCTAAGGTTGGATGGAAAACTACTGACCGGAAAAATTTTATAAAAAAGCCTGTCATTGTGTACCGCCCAAAACGAGTGTTTCTACCAGAAAACAGCACAGAGCGTGTCCACATTAGCTGGCCAGTACGGAGCGACCACAGATGAATTGTCTCATTCCCACACTCGCATACCAGGTAGTCCTGATTTGGTGAGACATCAAAGGAGATCACCTCATCTGAAGCAACAAACTGCAGTAGAACATCTGTTCTTTCCTCCTTCTTTCGCAAATATTCCATATATGGTAAGTCCGCATACTTGGTGTTTAGCAAGCTTAATGCCTCCGCAGACAGTTCAGGTCCTCCTTCATTCAATAAAATTTGAAAGATGGCATAAGGAAGTTTTGAAAGAGTACTTAAATGCTTCCGCGACAGCAACAATAACGTCTTAAGGGCTTCTCTGCAATTCTTTGACAGACCATTTGTATTTTCCTTCTCTTGTACGCAAAGAACATCTTCAATGGCTACTGTACTCTTCACAATTAGCTTTGCATAGACCAATTCTAGGTCCAAGATATAATTCTTTACAATGTCGTCCAGGCTACATGGACGAGCATTCTCTTCTACTTCAAGTATATGCTGAACACCATGCTGCAAGGCATACCTCGACGTCTGTTTCAGTGTTGAACTCTGGATCCCTTTAAGTTTCAATTCATCTAGTTCATCTCTGCAAAGCTTTGAAATGATGCGATGACATTTTTTTCCGCTAACAATAAACTTCTTTTGCCTCGAAGCAGACTCCTCAACCAACCAGTCCTTGACTGACTTGTGAAAGAAGTTAATGCACTCGCCCTCAATGGGTAGAAGAGCCGAGATACAATTAACTGCGTCTCGTACTTTTTGCTCATCAGCCGATGACCATTCTTTTGAAAGGAACAACTTGTACACAAACTCGACATGTAATGGTTCTCTTGCTGCCACGATGGCACTTAAAAAATCGAAGAATTGCTCTTCGGTGATACCTAGTTCTTTCTGCATTTCATTTTTCAGGCGTTTGAAGTAGTCTTGATAAACGGACGAAATACCTGATGGCAAGTCGCTGTTCATCACTTCAGCAGCACTCATACGCACAGCATTCTTCTTAATGAACTCTGCCAGGTAATAGGTATATAACATGACTCCTTCTGACTTTTCAACAAGCTTCTCTAAGATGGTATCTTGGCAATCAGATTGCAGAACATGTTCCAGTTGCTCTTGAAAGCAAAGCCTAACGTCCATCAAGTTTTCTTGATCGTTTGGGTTCAGCTGCATGGGATTTAAGTCTTGAATCTTTTCTGAGATGTTCATTTCAGGTCGCGTTGTTACCACAAATCGTATCCAACACGGAAGCGTCTTGAAGTAATCCGCAATCACATTTAAAAGCTCATTACGCCCCTGGTATTCACTTTCGTCTAAGCCATCTATAACCATGAGATGGATAGAGTCTGGATCTTTCAAATCTGAAAGGGGTTCTTTAAACAAGAATTCAAACAGTTCTTCCACTTCCATGTCTCCAATTTCAACGCCCACATTTCTCGACAACTTCTTCACGAGAGCCTTCCTGTACTCTGGCAGCGATTCGGAGAGCTGACAGGCCAACGACTGCAGCATCACTTTGGGATTCCTTCGGCGTGCCATGTTATGCCGACAGAAGTGGCTCCCTGACAATCGTCCAGCCTCTAACATCTTTTGGCACAAGACAGCTGAGATTACAGACTTTCCCATTCCAGCATTCCCGCTAATAACAATCACTCTATTTGGAGAACTTTTGTCAGCTAACCAGCTCTCGACTTCTTTAAGAATCGATAAACGAGTTCCCTCAACATATCTGCTTGCATGGCGTCTTATTTCAGTTAAATTGTCCACGTTTGCTAGTTTCGCAAGGACTTTGTCATCCCTGATGCTCTCATTCTCGTCATTCAAATTTTGAATGGTGTGCTGGGATGCCTCCTCCAAAGTTTGAAGCTTCTCACAGACTTTTTCAACTGTTATCTTGGTATCCTGAATAGCTCTACTGTCTTGAAGTTGGCTCTGATGCACAATACTGACAGATTCTTGCAAGTTCTTCTGCAACTGATGAACTTCTACCAGCTTTGCTTTACTTTCATCAATAGTTTGCAGCACTTTGGTCTGCTGTGATTTTATATCTTTCTCAGAATCAGCCCACTCAAGCAACGCATCTAAGAACTCTTGCTCTCCACAATGCTCAGCCTTCAATCTATCAATTTCTGCCTGCCGCAAGCCAAGAGCAACAAGGACGACACTGATCTCATGCCACAGAGTTAATAAAGTTGGATCCGCAATACCTGTTGTGGTAACATAGCCATACAATTCATTGCGGTAAAACTTTATGCGAGCAAGATTTGCTTCAAGGGAGTTGTCACTTGGAAGTGGTTTGGTGTGCCACCCAGAGCGAGGTGGGGAGAGACCACAAATGTTGGTTAAGAGTTGGAATAACAGAGTGATATCAAATGTTTGGGAGTCTGGAGGAGCACCGCTTGGAGGAAACAATAGATCCCATTGAGGTTTGTGTAGAATCCTTCTTCTCAACAGATTTTGAAGAGTTAAATAATTTGCTTTCAACGCGGCTGAAAGACTTGCTGGGGAATGATATCCATTGAAAATGCTCCTGAGAACTGTTGTTCCACCATCGATAAGAAGTCGGCTGAGCTTGGCTCCATTTGTCTTCTCTACAGAACTGGCAAGAGGTGAAGGAGTAGCTGATGCCATATGATCCAAAATACAAAGATGGAGTCATCAAGTGTACCTGCGCGTTCTCTGAAAGAAACATTACAATTGGGTAATTGCTTCTCTTGAACATGTACTGGAAAGAGGAGTAAGACCCTTTGATGAACATCTCCACTCTACTAATCAGTTTGACTCCTTCAACACTATTTAATCCTTTACACCCAAGTGTCATAATGCATATTCTCCATACTTTCTTTACACATTTCCTAAGGTGCTGACAAGGAGATTTTGTTTAATGATCAAAAGCTTGTCTTTAATTAATAATCATTTCCTTCATTCTCATGACCCCAACACGTGACTCAGGGTTGATATTGTAGGGAGAAGTTAGATGCTAGTCACTCTTTGGGTTCAAAGGGTTAAAGAAACCTGTCATCTTTAGAGTATCAGGGATTGTTTTTGTGCTCTGAAGGAATAATATACCTATATAATCATGTCTCTATAGAAGTTTGTTGACTAAAATATTATAAACTTATTATCAAATCTGCGCTGTATTAAGACAAGGGAGACATTTTATTATGATAATTACAAATTAAAATACTCCAGGTATCTTCAGTTCATACTCATAGGATAATAATAATTACTATTTGACAGCCTTATGGTTACCTGAGCTCCCCCACACACCATTTGCAATCCTCACAGTGGTATTCCAAAAGCCAGCTGATTGGTCAGACAAGGAGCCAGCTGAAGGAATAAAGTCTTTGGGATCAGAGATTCCTGAAAAAAATCAAATCACATAACAATTTATAAGAAAGTTATTAATAGCATTTCACCACTGAACCACTCAAAATGTTAACTGAAGGCTTTGTAATGACACCAGATTCACTGCTCAATAGAACACAGGAATGAAAATGATACAAAATTTAATTCAAAATTTAATGCAGTTAAATACTGACAACAATTTTGAAATTTTGCTTGTCAGAGTTTTCTCTTTAGGGAAATAATTTAACATATATGACTAATATATGGATCATAATTTGCCACAAGATTTTTATCCAAGACCTAAACAACATTGTGTTTAATAGTAATATATAATAAATTCATATCATTTTAATACTGAGTTCCCTCAGCATTGGTTTACATCAGCAATAGAAGCATTACAAGCCAATTCTAGAGCAGGGTCTTAAGTTAAAAGAAGAAAGAAGTTTTTAGAAAGTATGTCATAATACCCCATCAAAATTACTGCCGCTAGAAGGGCATGGAAGCCTAAATCTCTCTTGTTATCTAGCAACAGGAAACTCCAAAGAGCTAATGTTGGGTCAGAAGAGGTACCCCACTACTTTTGACTGCTCATAAGTCACAATGACATTTTCCTTATAAAATAACCACATTACATGTAACAGGATCACACACAAAGAGAGTGAACATTTTCTTACTGTTGGTTATGTATACATTCTGTATTGTGACCCTGACAGCATAACCCAAGCAAGAACAACATATCATGCGAAATGAAACCCATGAAAATTTCTTATGCAATACTTTCAAAGAAAAAATTACTATTTTTTACCTTTTTCTAGCATATTTAATAAGCAAACATTGCATTGCAATGTATTGTGCTTATCACAATTAATTCAGACCTGGCCAATTTTTTCCTTCTCAGAACTTTTAACCCTTTACACCCTAACATCAGTATGTATATTCTCCTTACAGTTATCTAAAGATTTCCCAAGGGGCTGACAAGGAGAATTTGCTTAACAATCGAGAGCTTCTACAGTTGGTGATTACCTCTTTTATCCTTATAACCTTAATGTTTGATTCACAGGTGATATTGTTGGGGGAAATTTGATGCTGGTCACAACTGGGAGTGAAAAAGGTAAATGTATACCACTTGTTCTTAGTTTTTTACTTTCATAGTTCTGTGACACTTTTTTGAGGTTGTGGAACACTTGTAACATGAGCCTCTGGGCAATGATAAGTTGGTTAAAAAAGCGCTCTCAGGTGGGCATTACTATAGTTATTCAGCTGTAAGAAGTTTCCAGTTATATGAAGAACGCACAACTTGAAAAATTGACAATGTCTACAAGTCAGTTACATGTAAAAGATCAATAAATAGTCTTGGTGATTCACATATGCACAGTAAGACGGAAAATTCTGTCAACAGACTTCGAGTAAAGCAAAAAATCAATTTAAATCATAAACAAACACTGTGACAAAGCTGCACCAAAATACTTTACTACGAGATGCACTCCGAGTTTAGCATCTATTTTCCGTGGGAAAGGAAAAACAGTGCACCTTAAAACCAAATAACTCTCGTATGAGTTAAACTGTAGATGGGAATTTTGAAGTGAACATGAACATGAAAGCTTTTTTAAACACTCCAAGTATAAACCTATTCCCAAAGCAGAATAATGAACAATCTTCATTCTGCTACAAAATCAAAATTTATCATCTTTCTCATTCTCATATGATGCTTTCCAAATTGTTGATCCTCGCAGAATGCAGTATGGCATGTCACATATGAACTTAACTTTGGCTTGGCTTGTTTTACTGCCAGAAGGAAATGCCAATTTTTTAAAATGAGAACATTGAACCTTTAGACCACATATAATAAATCATTGGAAAGGTAATTTTGGGTTATGCTTTAAATGACTCCAACAGGTGTGGAGGTGGTAACTGAAAAGACAGAGAAGTGTCAAAAGTGAAAAAAAAAATGTTGTTTTTGCTTTCCTGGTACATAAAGGGTATACCAATAAACTGTAGCATAAATTGCAGGTCTCAGAACATTGATTGTTGTAAGGCATCACCTCTACCAAAACAGTACAAAAACAACAAGTTCCAAAAGTTGCAGGAGTGGCAAATCAAGTCTGATATTGGAGGGGGCTATGATTTTATGCCTTCAGTGTGCAGATCTTTCAATGACCCTTTGGTTGTGAACATTTCAGAAACTATGATTATATACTGAGCATGTAATAGCATCTTGTGCCCACTCTCAGGCAATAAAGGGTTTAAATATTTTCTCAAGCCAGAAGGTGGAGCATTGGAGTGTAAAATGTAAAGATTTGGGCTCTAATTCAAACTATTTGGACACTGGCTTCAATAAAATGCAGGGCATGACATACATGGGCAACTAGTTACACCAGCAGGGTGAATGTATGAAACACAAGATGAAACACTACAGTTCACAAACCTAACCCTGGGTTAAGATTTACTTGAGTCACATTTTAGCACATGGTTTTGAAGCTTAACTACCATTGAACCAAGCTGATATCTGTGGCATGAAAATGCTTCCAGGATTCAACTTTTACATGACTGTCCATATCATAAAATCAAAATTGTTTTGCCTTACTACCAAACCAATATCCTAAATATTATCTTAAAATAGAAATCATTTTTGGAATCACCTGATGTAAATTACTGCATGGAAATACACAAATGCACGTCTATTTATGTTTAAGTTGCTGCAGCTTATCCTTCACATAAGTAGACATGGAACTTGAACAAACCAATCGTTAAAAGTTTAAATGCCAGGGGTATTGCCTGAGAGGGGGGAATGGTTAAGCTCTGAATTGACTACTGCATAAGGGAAAACTAAACTTAATACTTTACTGCTCAGAGAAATCTGTCTAATTTGCTGTTCCTCTTTACTTAAAGTAAGTCTGCGAAATATTCAATATCGAAATCATAAAAATTTTCAAGATCTACCAAACCCTCAACTAAGTACAGGGGTATTGAGTCTTATGCTCTATGCTCTTTAGCAGTTCTACTTTAATTAATTAATTCCTTGTAACAGAAGAAATCAATCAAAACTCACAGAAAAAAAAAAAAAAAGACCACTGTAAACTTCTAATTTTGTATTGAAAAATTTCCTATTGAAAGTTATGAGGTTTGCATTTTTTCAAGTCATGTTCCTCTATTAGGGAAAATGGCCATTTCATCTGAAAATCTAAAGCTGAGAATGTTTCATGAAATAACAAAACAGGATACAATTTCCATAAAACATGATCACAGGAATATAAACCAAATCACTTGGCTGATATCAATAGAAAAGCCTGCCTGGGGAAAAACATTTTCATACAGTTGGTTCCATACACATTCAGTACCGTGATCTTAACATCATAACCCAAGCAAGAGCAACATATCATATTAAATGAAATCCATGAAAGTCTCTTATGCCATACTTTTAAAGAAAAAAAATTTATCTTTTTTAGGCATATTTAATTAGCAAACAGTATGTTGCAAATTGTATTGTGCACATCACAATTACTTTAGACAATGCTAATTGGTTATGGTAAAAATATCTTTTTTGTTTTCAGAAATTTTAACCCTTTACACCCTAACATCAGTATGTATATTCTCCTCACAGTTATCTAAATATTTCCTATGATGCTGACAAGGAGAATTTGCTTAACAATCAAGAGCTTCTACAGTTGGTGATTATCTCTCTTATCCTCATAACCTTTATCTTTTGTTCACAAGTGATATCACAGGGGAAAATCTGATGCTGGTCACAATTGGGGGTCAAATAGTTAAATGTGTACCACTTGTTCTTAGTTTTTTACCTGCATAGTTCTATGACACTTTTTTAGGCAGTAAGAAGTTGGTTGATTAAAGCCCTCTCAGGTGGGCAATATTGTATTTATTCAGCTGATATTGTATTTATTCAGCTGTAATAAGTTTCCAGTTGCAAGAATAACCCAAAACTTGAGAAATTGACAATGTCAACATGTCAGTTAAAAGACCCATCATCAGTCTTAGTGATTCACACATGCACAGTAACAGAGAAAATTCAGTCAGCCAACTTAGAGTAAAGCCAAAAATCAATTTAAATGATGAACAAACATTGTGAAAAGGCTGCACCAAAAAACTTTGACATAAGGTGCACTCCCAGTTTTGGATCTATTTTCCATGGGAAAGGAAAATTTCAGTGCATCTTAACACTACAACCAAATAACCATTATACAGTAATCTGTGTATTGATCCTTACAAATGGGTTGCACTGTAGATTGCCATTTTGAAGTGTACATTAAATTTTTTTTTTAAAACAAATCCCACAGCAAAGCAATGAATAATCTACATTCCATGACAAAATCAAAATTTATAATCTTTCTAATTCTCTCATGATGCTTTGCAAATAGCTGATTCTTACAGAATGCAGTATGTATGTGACATATGAACTTAATTTTGGCCTACTTTGTTTTACTGCCAGAAAGAAATGCCAAATTTTTTAAAATGAGAATAATGAACCTTTAGATCAAGTGTAATAAATCATTTAAAAGGTATTTTTGGGTTATGCTATAAATGACACCAACAGGTGTGGAGGTGGTAACTGAAAAGAAAGAGATGTGTCAAAACTGAAAAATGGAAAACAAAACTTTTCTTTTTCCAGGTACATATAAGGTATACCACTAAACTATAGCTTAAATTGCAGCTCTCAGAGCATCCATTGTTACAAGATATCAACTCAACCAAAACAGTACAGAGAAAAAAGTTCTAAAAGTTACAAGAGTGGTAAATCAAGTCTTAAATGTGCAGATCTTTCTATGACCTTTTAATTGTAAAAATTTCAGAAAAAATTATAAAATATTGAGCATGTAATGGCATCTTGTGCCACATGGCACTCTCAAGCATTAAAGGGTTAAAATGTTTTCTCAAGCCAGAAGGTGAAGAATTGAAGCATAAAATTCAAGTCCTGGGCTCTAATTCAAACTATTTGGACACTGGCTTCTATAAAATGCAGGGCATGACATACATGTGCATCTAGTTACACCAGTGGGGTGAATGTAGGAGACAAGATGAAACACTATGGTTTACAAACCTAACCCTGGGTTAAGATTAACTTGGGTCAAATTTTGGCACACAGTTGTGAAGCTAAAATGCTATTGAACCAGATATCTGTGGTATGAAAATGCTTCAAGGATTCAAGTTTTTCATGACTGTCCATATCATAGAATCAAAAGTCTTTTGCCTCATCGCCAAACTAATATCCTCTTATTATCATAAAATAGAAATTATTTTTGGAATCACGCCATGTAAATCAATCATGTAAATCATTGGAAATATGTATATATAAACCCTCACCTGAGGACACAGATATTGAGTCTCATTCACTAAGCTGTTTTGCAGTTCTACTTTAATTAACTAATTCCTTGTAACAGAGGAAATCAATCAAAACTCATGGAAAGTTTAGTGCAAAAAAAAAGCTACTGTAAACTTCTAATTTTCTATTTAAAAATATCCAATTGAAAGTTATAAGGTTTGCATTTTTTCTAGTCACTTTCCTCTATTTGGAAAAATGACCATTTCATCTGGAAATCTAAAGCTGGGGATATGTTATGAAATATCAAAACATGATGAAATCTACTGTACATGACACAATCACAAGAATGTAAACCAATTTACTTAGCTGATATGAATAGGAAAGCATGCCTTGTGAAAAGTATTTTCTGAAATGCTATAAAAGATTTGGATAGCTCACATCCACATTTTAACTGACATGATACTGATTAACTAGGTGCATTATTTTCAATCGTGCTCACTTGTATCATAAAAAAACAATGCTTACCTTTAGTAGATGAATTTAAATGGTTGTGTAGCAAAACTTTGGTCCTGATTTCTGTGATATTACCCGCAGCACAAAGCCTATAAGACATAATCACATAACACTTATGTTATTCACTATTACACACAAAAACTTCACCAAAAAGCTGACTGCATTTCTATGATTCGAACCATAAACTGTGCATAGAAATCAAATGCGGAAATGAGCCTGATTCAAGTAAAAACCCACCAAACTAACAAACATCAGGTTTACATATTCTGAAAAAGAGAGATCCCTCATAATTATATGCTTAGTAACCTCACTGGTGAGAGAAAGGTTCAGTTTCATCAAGAGAAACAATGGCAAACCGGGAAAACACCTCATTGAATGAAATGTGCTTACCAAAGTAAAATGCGACTTAGCACTCAAGTTACTACAGAACTTATCATCTTAAAATTTATCATCTTTCTTATTCTCATATAATGCTTTCCAAATTGCTGATCCTTGCAGAATGAGAATAATGAACCTTTAGACCATGTATAATAAATCATTTAATCTTGGTATTTTTGGGTTATGCTATAAATGACACCAACAGGGTGGAGGGGGTAACTGAAAAGACAGAGAAATGTCAAAAGTGAAAATTAAAAGACAAAACTTTTAGTTTTCCTGTTACATATAGGGTAAACCAATAAACTGTAGCTTAAATTGCAGCTCTCAGAGCATTGATTGTTGTGAGATATCACCTGAACCAAAACAGTAATGAGACAAAAAGTCCCAAAAGTTGCAGGAGTGGTAAATCAAGTCTGATATTAGAGGGGACCATGATTTTAAAACTTCATTGTACAGATATTTCAATGACCTTTAAGTTATGAAAATTTCAGAAAAATTGATTAAATATTGAGCATGTAATGGCACCTTCTGCCATATTGCACTCTCATGCATAAAAGGGTTAAGATGTCCTCTCAAGCCAGAAGGTGGAGCATTGAAGTATAAAATGCAAAGACCTGGGCTCTAATTCAAACTATTTGGACACTGGCTTCAATTGAATACAGTGCATGACATACATGTGCATCTAGCTATACCAGTGGGGTGAATGTATGAGACACCAGATGAAACACTACAGTTCACAAACCTAACCAAGGGTTAAGATTATCTTAGGTTAAATTTTAGCAGACAGTTGCGACACTAAACTGCTATTGAACCTGATATCTGTGGCATGAAAACGCTTCCAGGATTCAAATTTTTAATGACAGTCCATATCATAGAATCAAAAGTGCTTCGCCTTACCACCAAACTAATGCCCTCCTATTATCTTAAAATAGAAATAATTTTTGGAATCACGCAATACAAATCATTGGAAATATAGATGCATGTGTATTTATATTTAAGTTGCTGTTTGTCCTACACATAAGTAGACATGGAACTTGAACAAACCGATCTTTAAAGGTATTGCCTGAGAGGGGAATGTTGAAGCTCTGAATTGACTACTGCATTAGGGAAAACTAAACTTAATTATACATTACTGCTCTGAGAAATCTGTCCAAGTTGCTGTTCTATTATACTAAAGTATGTCTGTGAAATATTCACCTTGGAAATTACAAACATTTTCAAGATCTACCAAACCCTCACCTGAGGACAGGAATATTGAGTACTAGACACTAAGCTCTTTAGAAGGTCTACTTTAAATCATTAATTCCTTGTAACAGTGGAAATTAATCAAAACTCGTGGAATCAATGGAAAAGCTTTCCTAAGAAAAATTACCACTGGAAGCGGCATAAAAGACTTGGATAGCTCACATCCACATTTCAACGGACACGGTACCTATCAATTAACTATATTATTTTCAACCGTACTCACTTATATCATCAAAAACGATGCTTACCTTTCGTAGATGATTTGAAATGGTTGTGTAGCCAACCTGATGACCCTGATTTGACTGATATTACCGTCAGCGCAAAGCCTATAAGACATCATTACAAAACACGTATGTTTATCACTTTTAAGCACAAAAACTTCACCGAAAAACTTATTCGAACCACAAACCACGAGAGTAGAAATCGAACGCAGAAACGAGCCTGATTCAAGTAAAAACCAGCCAAACTAACAAACATCAGGTATAAATATTTCTGAAAATGAATAGACAACTCATAATTGTAAGCTTACTAACCCCGCTGGTGAGAAAAAAGTCCAGTTTTACAGAGAGGAACAGTGGCAAACACGCCTCGTGGTAGAAAATGTGCTTACCGAAGCAAAGTGCAACTGCACTTGAGTTGAGTGCGGAGACTGGAACTAGCGCGGGATCTGACGGGCGAATACGAAGACAATTATCACAAAATAACATGCCTTCCTGACAGAAGTATGGTGGCCTACAGAGGACATGCTATCCACTTTTTAATTCAGTTTATTGCACGATGAATGATAAATTATCGCGGAATGAATGGGAAACTTGTTAGGTCCCATGTGATCGGGTGTCACGCCCGTTGTTTCTGTGGACGAAACGACAATAGTTGCAACAGTTGGAAAGTTCTTTCTTGGTCTGGAAATTTACAAACCTGCAATGTAATTAGAAAGATTAGATAATCCACACTTGTTCTCAGACACTGACAGCCATCTCTGAAAGTGTCTCTAAAGATTTCGTAAAATCAAGGGTTACTGTACAGATTCGCAGAGCTGTGTGTTGTAGAAATATTGCAAAAACGAACTATTGACCTGACAACATACCTCCTCAACACAAGCGACTAAATACAGGAATGGCTCCGACCTGTGATTGGATAATAAAAATAGTAAAAGTTAATAAGTTATAGCTTAACTCCTTGCTCGTGAGTATTGTTAACCGTGTGTCTCGAAGCGGAACAATGAAATATCAATGCGAGTGAAAACACCGATGTATCAAACAAGAAATGGTTACTTACGTAGCGAAGGGAAGGAAGCCTTTCTTGCTCAGCGAGGTCGTACAGCGATATTCCGGCGATGAAAAAGTCATGTGCTGACTAAACTCATTTATAATAAAGTTCAGATATAACGCGCGCTGTCATTGGTTGAAAGAGCGTGCTCTATGAGAGTATAGAGCATAGAGCTGAGCTAAAGCTGTCACGCCATCTGCCAATTGTACCATGTTCGACCTTTTCCGGGACTTCTTTTTAGCTCTTTTTCGATGATTGAAAGTGAAATTTCGGAACAAGCGAGCCGGCAAGTAGTAACAGAAGAACCAAATAAAGGTTTGTAAACATACCAGGCGCCGCTATTTACGTTATTAAAACGTGGGCAGATACGAAAATCCTCAGAGGAAAAACAAAATAGACATTCCGAGTTTTAAAGATTTTCACGCTCAGTTAGATTGCAAGCTTACGTACGGTAATGAAAATCAAACACAGCCAACACTCGTGTAGCGGCACCCGTGTTCCGCCCTTTTTTACGTCATGTATGCGTCGCGGATTTCTGCTCATGCGCGCTAGTTTTGTTATGTTATAGACCACGCGGACCGATGCTAGAGCCCGGAAAGGCGTAAGTTTTTACCTTTCTGCTTGCCGTTTTCCAGTTTTTCTGTATACCAACTGTACATCTGTATATCTAGTTTGACAGATTCACTTCTTTAGCGATTTGGAGATGTATTACGCGTGTGGATTTGTGATTAAAGCTATGATAATCTGTTCAAGTCAAATGTGTGTTTTGGATTTCGGACCCGCGCTGGCATAACTCGTATAGTCTATAGAGTTCAGAGTTCAAAAACAAAACAGAACAAAACAGAAATGATGAAAAATATAACCAAACTGGCATAATTGTTAAAATTCATACTAATCATGACGGTGTCTGAGCAAATATGATCATGCTGAAGTCCATCGCGGCTTACTTATCATGGCGATCTCCGGTCATCACAGTATAAGCAAGCCTCAGAAACTACATCGGCCGCCCTTCGAGTGAAAAAATAAGAGCTCGCTCTGATATCCTTTCCAATGTGTTGAGTGGAAAGTCACTTCAGTCACTGCAGCCGAGTTTTGCGGCGCTGTCATCCCGAGCGATCTTCATGTTCCGGTGAATTCGGCTGTCGTTCATTTAAAAAACACTCGCCTTGAACAGTTTGTTTTCTACCTTGTCATGTGAAAAAACCCGCGTGTTTTTATGAACCATAATTCGGCTGAAGTTCACTGAACATTTCACTTCAAATTCTGATTCAAAAACTTCAGGCAAAAGCGTTAAATTCGACCTGCCGAAGAACTGGGAAGAAACACTCGACTACGTCTCGTGTTTCTCCCTACACTTCTTTCGTGCTCTAGCCGCTTCCTGCGTGCTTTATAACAGAACAGAGCACAGTCAAGGCTTCTCTATTTGTTAATTAGTCAGTTCAGGCGGACGATCAGAGACTGGAGCCATTCCTGTATTTCACCGCTGACAGGAATAGCTCCGACTCAAACGTTTATTAATTTTTTTTTCAATAATTTTTTAATAATTTTTAAACAATTTTTTTAAAAAAAATTTTTAAAAATTTAAAACTAAACTAGTGAGCAGCGCTGTGCGAACAGTAGTTGTAAAACTTCTTTATTATCTGACGCGTTTCGTCTAACTGTCGTAAACTTCCTCAGGGAGTTTTACAAGTCAATACCAAACGCCTGTATTTATAAGCCATTGTTAGCGGCCAATGTGGGGGCTAATGACCATAAGGGCTTGGCTGGACCTACGAGCAGGAATAGGCAAAGCTGTGAACAATTTGAAAATTTCTTCTGAAAATTTTTAAGGCAAGGTGAGAAATATTTTTTTGAGCCACGGTTTGAGCTAAAAATTTTCAAATTTGAAAAATTGAAGCGTTTTTTTTACAGACGATGCCAGAAAGTAGTTGGCAAATTAGGTTAGGATGGCTCGTGTACTTTACAGAAAATGTGGTTTATGTTCTACTCATTCTTTCTTAAATTTAAGTGGTATAAATTCCTTGTCTAAAACAGTAGTGTGATACAATAGCAAACGAGATTTACTCGTTCCAATACAGCGTCATGTGATGAACAGCCTTCATTAATTTTAGAACAAGTTTTATAAAATCATTTTACTCTTTCTTGTTATGGCAGAAAACTGTTCGAAGATTGGTTGTACCATCACTGCAAACAGTCAAGGTTCTTCGACATGATTCAGTGCGAGAGCTACTGCAACTGGCTTGACTGGTAAGACGTTTTTTTGGTTTGGTTTGTTTTTTTTCCTTTTTTAGGTCTAGTGGAGTTGTTAGAAATTACCAAGCAAAATCAATCCGCGACTTTCTCCCTTTAGGTGTTGTGCAAAAAAAGATAAAGAGCCCGATGAATGGATTTGTCCATGTGAACAACAACCTAGAAAATCAGTTTTCCACGAAAAAAAACTTCCTCGATTGCGGCCAAGCCTTATTTCTCCAGCAGAGCACGCTGTAAATTAAAAACATTGGTCGCAGCGTCACGCAACATTGCGTGATTTTCCAAACGTGTCATGCAGTTGCTGCATTATTTTAAAACTTAGAAACTACATGGCCCTGTAGTAATAAAAGAGGGCTTCATTTGCAAGCACTGTAGACTACAACCTAATAAATCGCTCTTTCAGTTTTTATCTCAGTGTTTAAATTATTTAGCCAGAACGAAAAAAAAAATTAATATATGCATGAGTTGGAGCCATTCCTGTCTGCGGTGAAATACACGAATGGCTCCAGTCTCTGGTCGTCCGCCTAAAATGACTAAATGAGTTTTGTCAGCGGAGCTTGTCAGCGGATGACTTTTTCATCGCCGGAATATCACTGAACGACCTCGCTGAACAAGATAGACTCTGCCTTCTCTTCGTTATGTAAGTAGCCATTTCTTGTTTGACTCATCGGTGTTTTTACATTGGTATTTCATTGTTCCGCTTCGAGACACGCGGTGAACAATACTCACGAGCAACGAGTTAAGATATAACTTATTAACTTTTACTATTTTTATCATCCAATCACAGGTCGGAGCCATTCCTGCATTTAGTCGTTAGTCTCCTCAACTGTGACGCCCATTGTCATGCACGGAAACAACGTGCGTGACAGCAGATTACGTGAGACCTAACAAGTTTCCCATTTATCACGCGATAATTTCCATTTATCGTGCGATATTTTGATTTTATCGCGCGATAAAAGAACATGTGGCATGTCCTGTATGGGTCACCGTACAAAAGTCATTCTTGATCTTAATCACTCACTAATGTTATTACAGATTCCGTTCATGTAGATTATGTAGACAAAATCTGACAAGCCAAAATTTTTTTTTAAAAGCTGTCTATCGTTACGGCAAAGCTGATTTTCCATCATATCATGCGATAATATCGACTCGAGTACAACTAATTACATGCTGCAGTTGACATGCATATTCCTAAGATGAAGCTTAGCAGATATAAATCAGGACCACCTTGGATAGACAACGAATTTTTAAAGTTAGTAAGGAAAAAGAAAGCCCTATGGAAGTGACTAAAGGTGAATGGATCTGTTGAAACGACCTCTAAATTCAAGTTTTTGAGACAAGAGATTAAGATTCTAATCTCCTTCAAGTATAGTCCGTATTTGAAGTCCCTTTAAATGAGGTCGTTTGGATCGCTGACAGGGGATATGCGAACCTATGTAATGCATATTATAGATGTTGAGAACCAAACTGACATGTTTTGAGCAAGCAGCTTTTAACTATAGGGTTAAATACCTTTAACCCGTAAGAGCGATTGGCATCTAATTTCTCCTTAACCATTTACAACCTAAGATCAGTATGCATATTCTCCATACTGTTCTCTATACATTTCCTGAAGCGCTGTCAATGAGTATTTGTTAAAAAACCAAGAGCTTCATTAGTTGGTGATCATTTCACTGATTCTCGTAACCTTAATGTTTGATTCAGGGGTGATATTGTAAGGAGAAATTGAAAGCTGCTCACTTTTAGGGTTAAAGGGTTAAAAAATCACACCTGAATCATGAATAGAGAAAAGGATCACTAACTAAAGAGGCTCTCGATTGTTAAACAAATTCTTTGTTTAAGTACCTTGGGAAATAAATAATAAACATTAAGGAGAATATAGATTCTGATGTTAGGGTGTCCTCCTGTCAGTTCCCCAAGTTATAGACTGTGTGGTGACACCCTTAAATTTCAAGCTCTTACTTGGTGTAAAAGACACTGATGACGTTGAAAAATAGAGAACAAATAACTACAAAAAACCAAAAGAACGTTAACAAGGAAACCAGTATAAGCAATAGATTGATAATGCGATGTTCTGTTATGTGTCCTGTGTCTTTTATACCACGAAAGAGCAAAATTTTAGGAGGTGATTCAAATTAGGAATGGGTGAGGTATTTTCTACTCTTAATTTATAGGGTTTCCTGAGGTAAAAGTGTTTTGACTAGTTTATTTCATTAAGTATGCTTTGCATATGTTCGTTTGCATTTTAAATTTTTTTCTCATTTATAACTGCAAGGATATTAGAGAGGAAAATTTCCTGGTATTGCACCCTGGTGCGATTGACCATGCAACGATGCCCTGACACACGGACACCTTACCAACTGACTACTAACAGCCACCTACTGGAGGTTAGGGCTATGCCCACAGAATTTCACATCAACTGGACATTGAATCCTTCTCGGTTTTAATTTTATTGTAAAACTACTTCACTTTGAGTGACTACAGGCCCACCTTCCCGACAAAAGAAAGTATTTTAAAAAACAAAGTACCGATAATGTCTTCAAATTTCAAAAACATACACAAACTAATTTATATCCGAAAATCAGCGCATTGAATATCCTTTTTTTTTCTAAAAAATAATGTTGAAGAAACGATTCCTTTGCGGTCATTCTGGTTCCATCTTCAACCAGGCCGGTATAAGCTATGTACACATCCAATGGATATAAAGTTAGCTGGTTACCCACATTTGAAACTACCTCTTTCATTGGAAAAACACGAGAGAATCACAGGTGGTACCACAAGATATTTCTCTCTTTTTCTCCAACAGTCTTACGCTGTAAAAGTAATTTTGCAGAAAATGACTTTAGAACCTTTCTGAGCCTCAACGAAGAACTGTACAATTTGTCAATACCTTTTTCGTTTTCATAGAGGAATTGATCTCACGAGTTAAACGAGTCGCAAATCAACACTGAATGAAACGCTTGCTGCACTCCGCTTCCATAAAACAATTTTCTTAGCTTGTAGCTGGCTGATTAAACACCAAAAGAGCAATAAAATAGAGCGTTAAATGTTCGTCTTAAGTTTATACTAGGAACACTTCAAAATGTTTATAAGTCTCAAAAAAAATCTTTTGGCAGCGTGAACAGCTCTCCAACTTATCTATAGCCCTTTAAAGAAAAGTATAATTAAATCCTTAAAAAGCTTTGTCACTAAAATCATTCTTGTACTCGCTCCAACCTCGATCAGCGGTCTCTTCTGTTCAGAGGTCAGATCGTAACCACTCGAAAGCAAAGGAATCAGCGGAATACAGGTTTTCTGATCGACAATGTCTTTCCCAACTGTAAATCTATGTAGATGTCTTATTTTGGTAGGTTCAACCTAAGGTAAAAAATTCATCAATAGAAGTTAAGTCAAAGGCAACATCTTATAATAAGTAATAGAGTATTTTCAGTTGTATATTGTAGGTAAATTAACACCAAAACTGCATTTTTCAAGGGCATCTCTTTATTGGGTATTTTCATATGGCATCAGTCTCACTATTCGTCGATCAAAAAATCCTTCGCGTTGGTAAAAGCAAAAATCTTGCAAAGAAAGATAAAATATCGACGTGGTATCACCAAGTGTAACAGTAAAACACAGAAACGGGTTATTGAGAAAAGTTTGAAAAACAAAAAGTGTAAGAAAACGAGTAAACATATATGTAAACAAAAAAATTCAAGTTGACAATAGTTAATAATTATTCACCGTAGTGGAGGTTAGTGATGGTAGACATTAATCGAGGTTCAGATTTTAAAATCATTTTCACTCATAAAAAATTGTTGAATTTCCAAAATCGAGGAATTTTTTACTTTAGAAATCGTCTCTACCAGATATATTTGTCCTTAATATGTTTGTTGTTTTCGGAAATTGCAACAGTTATGATGAATTGGTAACAGGACTCTGTGTCGTCCAATTGTGTCTGTAACCATACTCGTGATTAGCAAATCAGACTCCCGCGGCTTTGCTGTCGTCCGATTTTGTTTATCACTCGTATGATTACAGAACGAATTGGACTCCATTCTGTCCTATTACCATTATTTATCATTAGTATCATCATAGTTATAATTATCATCATGACTGTTCTTACTACTACTGTTATCATTATTACTACATGTATCATCATTATTATTGTTATCATTATCACATTATTATTAGTAATATCATTATTGTTATAACTACTATTAATACTATTAACATTATATTATTATCCACATTATTCTTTTTCTGTCTTCAAATAAACTTTGTTTCAACTGACCTTTTCATGTTCGTCTTTTCTTTGTCGCCTGGCAGCTTCACTTGAATGATTTCAAAATGGTTCTCGGAGTTTTGAAGGCCGATTGCGACCAAGCGCTTACAAGGACAAACTGCAAAATTTCGACCTGCTCCTTCCTCTACAATTTCACTAAGGAGATCACCAGATATAACGTTGTATAATCGAAGACAAAAACCTGTTGAATCATTCAAGTCTACGATGCAGTCCTCGTTACTGATGAACTTAATATTATATCCATCCTTGTACTTCAATCGACAAATCACTTTTCCCGAAACTGCGTCGAGGACGTAAGAGCCAGTTTTACCAACACTGACGATGTATTCTTCAGCGGGAGAAAAAGTAACAGCTTGGCGAAGCCAGAGTCTATCAAACTGAAAAGGAATTTCCCATAGCACTCGGTTTTTATGCCACAGCTGCAGTAACTTTCCATCAGTGGTGGTTAGCACTTCACACTTGTTATTACATGCCAAAAATTCACCTTCAAAATTTGCAATGGTTGACACAATTTTTTCACTCGTTGTATCTAAAATGATCACTTCCCGTCTGCGATCATCGTCATTTGCCGTTTCCAAGGCGACTCGTTCCTCTGATAAGGGTACAACAACCCGGACAAAAAAGCCAGTCCACCTTTGCATACAAACAGACAACTCAGGGTTCCACAACTCAAGCGAGTAACTATTTGTTCGGAATAGGACACCTCTTTTGACGGGCACAAGACGAAAATGTAATCTCAAACATACCTTGCGACTAACAATTTTATTTAAAATATCGCCAGTCACAAGATTTATTCGCTGGATCCTTGTACCCATCATAGTATAGAGAAAGTCACCATTAACAGAGAAAGAAACCTGAGATACGGTATATGGTGGTTTAAAGTAATCATTTTTAACAAAACCGTTTTCCTCTATATCCTCAAGTAAAGGTCCCTGTTGTTCCTGATAATCTAGGATAGAGAGAACAGAATAAGGATTAAGGTAATTTATTGTTATCAACTGAGTTGATAACGTAAATTGGCCACCGTAAAGAGTTTAAAAGTTGACGTTTCAGCGTTAGCCCTTTGTCAATCGCTCTGACGAAGGGTTAACGCTCAGAACGTCAGCTTTTAAACTTTTTAAGGTGGCCAATTTACGTTATCAACTCAGTTGATAATACTAATTTACCCTGTTATACTCTCCCACTGACGCAGCATCACAGTTTGTTTAGAAACTTACCCCTTTTAGAGCAAGGATCAGCTCCACTCTCTGATAAGCTGCATAGATCAATTTCCAATAGTTTTGATGGTTCATCGAGTTTAACATCCGCCTCTAACGGGAAAAAAAGTTCCACATTCTTTTGTGGTGGGTCATTAAAATCCCTTCGTTCTCTCACAAGATCATCAAGTCCATCTCTCTTTTCCATAGAGTTGTTAAGTTCCATCGTCTGTTCCACTAAGCCACCGGGTTCAGATATCTGTTCGGGTGGGTCGTCAAGTTCAGCTCTCTGTTCCGATGGATGAACAACTTCAGCTCTCTCTCCTGACAGAACATCGATTTCAGCTTTCTGTTCCAGCATATCGTTGATTTCTGGTAGGTTATGTTCCGTTAGATCGTTATTTTTGGCTCTCTTTGTCGTATTGTCACCGAGTTCTGTGCTTCGTTCAATTAATTCGCTACTTCCACCTCTCCCCTCCCTTACGTCGTTAAGGCTCCACATTTCGATCACTTTACTGGGAGAGGAAACTCTTAATAACATCTGCTTATTCAGTACTAGTGCAAAATCCATAAATGGTGAGTATACACTATTTCTTCCAAATGGATACCAAAAAGGATCTCCTGATAAGAAGCCAATCTCATTGCAACTTTCAAATTCCGAGACGTATTGGAAGTTAATCGTCCTAGGAAAGCAGTTCCAATTATACTTTGACTCAGTGTTCTTGTCAATATCTAAACAAAAAAGCTTGGGCTTCGAAAACAAACCAACCTCATCCCCAGCCAAAACCAAACCGAATAAAAACCGGCAGTCAGGAGTTAACTTAACACACTGTGACAGAATAAAAGCCCGTATCAGAGTCTCAGATCCATCGTTCATGTCAATGAGGTATACGCAGTGGTCAGAATCAGCGATCGCCATCCGTCTTCCATCAGCAGACCAAGCAAAAGATACAATATCGCATTCGTGTGCAAAACAACGAATTTCGCTTCCATCTTTTAGACTCCATTGGACGACGCAATTCCCCCGGTTCAGACAGTCCGTCAGCATCGTGGTTTTGTTATGAGATATTGAACAAACTTTAAACCGGCACTTGCTCGCAGGGAAAAGAGGTTTCACGTCTCCGGCCAAGGTATAACCCTGACACAGAGTCCCTGATAGGATCAGGTTTAAGGTTGGATGGAAAACTACTGACCGGGAAAATCGGAAAAGGGAAGGCCGTCTGACATTTAGGTACCACCGAAAATTAATATTTGATACCAGCGCAGAACGTGTCCACATTAGCTGGGCAGTACAGAGCGACCACAGATGAGTTGTGCCATCGAAACACTCGCAAACCAGGTAGTCTAGATTTGGTGAGACATCAAAGCAGACCACGTAGTCTGAAGCAAAAAACCGCATTAGAGCATCTGGTCTTTTTTCATTCTTTCGCATGTATTCCATATATGGTAAGTCCACATATTTAGTGTTCAGCAGGCTTAATGCCTCCGCAGACAGTTCAGGTCCTCCTTTATTCAACAAGATTTGAAAGATGGCGTGAGGAATTTTTGATAGAGAACTTAAATGCTTCCGCAACAGCAACAATAACGTCTCAAGGGCTTCTCTGTAATTCTCTGACAAAGCATTTGTATTTTCCTTTTCTTGTACGCAAAGAACATCTTCAGTGGCTGCTATACTCTTCACAGTTAGCTTTGCATAGACCAATTCTAGGTCCAAAACATAATTCTTAACAATGTTGTCGAAGCTACATAGCCGAGCATTCTCTTCTACCTCAAGTATATGCTGAACACCATGCTGCAAGGCATACCTTGACGTCTGTTTCAGTGTTGAACTCTGGATCCCTTTAAGTTTCAAATCATCTAGTTCATCTCTGCAAAGCTTTGCAATGACGCGATGACATTCTTTTCCGCTAACAGTAAACTTCTTTTGCCTCGAAGTAGTCTCCTCAACCAGCCAGTCCTTGACTGACTTGTGAAACAAGTCAATGCACTCGCCCTCAATGGGTAGAAGAGCCGAGATACAATCAACTGCGTCTCGTACCTTTTGCTCATCAGCCGATGACCATTCTTTTGAAAGGAACAACTTATAAACAAACTCAACTGGTAATGGTTCTCTTGCTGCCACGATGGTATTTAAAAAATCAAAGAATTGCTCTTCGGTGATTCCCAGTTCTTTGTGCATTTCACTTTTCAGGCGTTTGAAATAGTCTTGATAAACGGAAGAAATACCTGATGGCAAGCCGCTGTTTATCACTTCAGCAGCACTCCCACGCGCAGCATTCTTCTTAATGAACTCTGTCAGGTAATAGGTATACAACATGACTCCTTCCGACTTTTCAACAAGCTTCTCTAAGATAGCATCTTGGCAATCGCATTGTAGAACATGTCCCAGTTGCTTTTGAAAGCAAAGCCTAACGTCCATCAAGTTTCCTTGATCGTTTGGGTTCAGCTGTATGGGATTTAAGTCTTGAATCTTCTCTGAGATGTTTATTTCAGGTCGCGTTGTTACCACAAATCGAATCCAATACGGAAGTGTCTTGAAGTAATCAGCAATCACATTTAAAAGCTCATTACGCCCCTGGTATTCACTTTCGTCTAAACCATCTATAACCATGAGATGGATAGAGCCTGGGTCTTTCAAATCTGAAAGAGGTTCTTTAAACAAGAATTCACACAGTTCTTCCACTTCCATGTCTCCAATTTCAACGCCCAGATTTCTCGACAACTGCTTCACGATAGACTTCTTGTACTCTGGCAGCGATTCGGAAAGCTGACAGGCTAACGACTGCAGCATCACTTTGGGATTCCTTCGGCGTGCCTTGTTATGCCGACAGAAGTGGCTCCCTGACAATCTTCCAACCTTTAACATCTTTTGGCACAAGACAGCTGAGATTACAGACTTTCCCATCCCCGCATTCCCACTAATAACAATCACTCTATTTGGAGAACTTTTGTCGGCTAACCAGCTCTCAACTACTTCAAGGATCGATAAACGAGTTCCCTCAACATATCTGCTTGCATAGTCATCTATATCACCTGAACTGTCAACCTTTGCCAGTTTCGTAAGGACTTCGTCACCTCTGATGCTCTCCTTCTCGTCATTCAAATTTTGAATGGTGTGCTGGGATGCCTCCTCCAAAGTTTGAAGCTTCTCACAGACTTTTTCAACTGTTAACTTGGTATCTTGAATGGCTTTACTGTCTTGAAGTTGGCTCTGGTGCACAATACTGACAGATTCTTGCAAGTTCTTCTGCAACTGATGAACTTCTACCAGCTTTACTTTACTTTCACCAACAGTTTGCAACACTTTGGTCTCCATATCCTTCAGCTGTGATTTTGTTTCTTTCTCAGAATCAGCCCACTCAAGCAACGCATCTAAGAACTCTTGCTCTCCACAATATTCAGCCTTCAATCTATCAATTTCTGCCTGCTGCAAGCCAAGAGCAACAAGAACAACGCTGATCTCCTGCCATAGAGTTGAGAAAGTTGGATCAGCAATACCAGTTGTGGTAACATGGCCATACAATTCATTGCGGTAAAACTTTATGCGAGCAAGATTTGCTTCAAGGGAGTTGTCACTTGGAGGTGGTTTGTTGTGCCACCCAGAGCGGGGTGGGTAGAGACCACAAATGTTGGTTAAGAGAAGGAATAAAAGAGTGATATCAAATGTTTGGGAGTCTGGAGGAGCACCGCTTAGAGGAAACAATAGATCCCATTGAGGTTTGTGTAGAATCCTTCTTCTCAACAGATTTTGAAGAGTCGAATAGTTTGCATTTAACGCGGTTGAAAGACTTGCTGGGGGATGATATCCATTGAAAATGCTCCTGAGAACTGTTGTTCCACCATCGATGAGAAGTCGGCTGAGCTTGGCTCCGTTTGTCTTCTCTACAGAACTGGCAAGAGGTGAAGGAGTGGCTAATGCCATATGATCCAAAATACAAAGATGGAGTCATCAGGTGTACCCGCGCGTTTTCTGAAAGAAACATTACAATTGGGTAATTGTTTCTCTTAGACATGTACTGGAAAGAGGAGCAAGACCTCTCTACTCTACTTATCAGTTTGACTCCTTTAACACTATTCTCATATTCTCCATACTTTCTTTACACATTTCCTAAGGTGCTGACAAGGAGATTTTGTTTACTGATCAAAAGGTTCTCTTTAATTAATAATCATTTCCTTCATTCTCATGACCTTGATGTGTGATCCAGGGATGATATTGTAGGGAGAAGTTAGATGCTGGTCACTCTTAGGGTTCAAAGGGTTAAAGAAACCTGTCATCTTTAGAGTATCAGGGATTGTTTTTGTGCTCTGAAGGAATAAAATACCTATATAATCGTGTCTCTATAGAAGTTTATTGACTAAAATATTATAAACTTATCATCAAATCTGCGCTGTATATATAATGATAATTACAAATTACAATACTCCAGGTATCTTCAGTTCATACTCATATGATAATAATAATTATTATTTGACAGCCTAATATGGTTACCTGAGCTCCCCCACACACCATTTGCAATCCTTTGTTGATCACATTTTGGTAATGTCACAATGGTATTCCAAAAGCCAGCTGATTGGTCAGACAAGGAGCCAGCTGAAGGAATAAAGTATTTGGGATCAGAGATTCCTGAAAAAAATCAAATCACATAACAAAAGTTATTAATAGTATTTCACCACTGAACCACTCAAAATGTTAACCGAAGGCTTTTGTAATGACAACAAATTCACTGCTCAATAGAACACAGGAATGAAAATGATCAAAAATTTAATTCAAAATTTAATGCAGTTAAATACTGACAACAATTTTTAAAATTTTGCTTGTCAGTGTTTTCACTTTAGGGAAATAATTTAACATATATGACTGAGTTCCCTTAGCATTGGTTTACACCAGCAACAGAAGCATTACAAGCCAAGTCTAGAGCGGGGTCTTAAGTTAAAAGAGGAAGGAAGTTTTTAGAGAGTATGTCATAATACCCCATCAAAACTACTGCCACTAGAAGGGCATGGAAGCCTAAATCTCTCTTGTTATCGACCAACAGGAAACTCCAAAGAGCTAATGTTGGGTCAGAAGAGGTACCCCACTACTTTTGACTGTTCATAAGCCACAATGACATTTTCCTTATAAAATAACCACATTACATGTAACAGGATCACACACAAAGAGAGTGAACATTTTCTTACTGTTGGTTATGTACACATTCTGTATTGTGACCTTGACAGCATAACCCAAGCAAGAGCAACATATCTTATGAAATGAAACCCATGAAAATTTCTTATGCAATACTTTCAAAGAAAAAATTACTATTTTTTTACCTTTTCTAGCATATTTAACAAGCAAACATTGCATTGCAATGTATTGTGCTCATCACAATTAATTCAGACCTGGCCAATTTTTTATTTTCAGAACTTTTAACCCTTTACACCCTAACATCAGTATGTATATTCTCCTTACAGTTATCTAAACATTTCCTATGATGCTGAAAGGAGAATTTGCTTAACAATCAAGAGCTTCTACAGTTGGTGATTACCTCTTTTATCCTTATAACCTTAATGTTTGATTCACAGGTGATATTGTGGGAGGAAATTTGATGCTGATCACAACTGGGAGTTAAAAAGTTAAATGTATAATTTCCACTTGTTCTTAGTTTTTTACTTTCATAGTTCTGTGACACTTTTTTGAGGTTGTGGAACACTTGTAACATGAGCCTCTGGGCAATGATAAGTTGGTTAATTAAAGCCCTCTCAGGTGGGCATTACTATAGATATTCAGCTGTAAGAAGTTTCCAGTTATATTAAGAACCCATAACTTGAAAAATTGACAATGTCTACAAGTCGGTTAAAAGACCCATAAATAGTCTTGGTGATTCACATATGCACAGTAAGATGGAAAATTCTGTCAACAGACTTAAAGTAAAGCAAAAAATCAATTTAAATCATAAACAAACACTGTGACAAAGCTGCACCAAAATACTTTGCTACAAGATGCACTCTGAGTTTAGCATGTATTTTCTGTGGGAAAGGAAAAACAGTGCACCTTAAAACCAAATACCTCTCGCATGAGTTAAACTGTAGATGGGAATTTTGAAGTGAACATGAACATGAAAGTTTTTTTAAACACTCCAGGTATAAACCTTTTCCCAAAGCAGAATAATGAACAATCTTCATTCTGCTACAAAATCAAAATTTATCATCTTTCTCATTCTCATATGATGCTTTCCAAATTGTTGATCCTGGCAGAATGCAGTATGGCATGTCACATATGAACTAAACTTTGGCTTGGCTTGTTTTACTGCCAGAAGGAAATGCCAAATTTTTAAAATTAGAATAATGAACCTTTAGACCACATATAATAAATCATTGGAAAGGTATTTTTGGGTTATGCTATAAATGACACCAACAGGTGTGGAGGTGGTAACTGAAAAGACAGAGAAGTGTCAAAAGTGAAAAAAAAAATGTTGTTTTTGCTTTCCTGGTACATATAGGGTATACCAGTAACCGGAACTTAAATTGCAGCTCTCATAGCATTGATTGTTGTAAGATATCACCTCTACCAAAACAGCACAAAGACAACAATGACCTTTAGATTGGGAAAATTTCAGGAACTAAGATTATATACTGAGCATGTAATAACATCTTGTGCCCACTCTCAGGCAATAAAGGGTTTAAATATTTTCTCAAGCCAGAAGGTGGAGCATTGAGGCATAAAATGCAAAGACCTGGGGTCTAATTCAAACTATTTGGACACTGGCTTTAATAAAATGTAAGGCATGACATACATGACTGTACACGGGCAACTAGTTACACCAGCAGGGTGAATGTATGAAACACAGGATGAAACAGTACAGTTCAAAAACCTAACCCTCGCTTAAGATTAACTTGGGTCACATTTTAGCACATGGTTTTGAAGCTAAACTGCCATTGAACCAAACTGATATCTGTGACATGAAAATGCTTCCAGGATTCAACTTTTAAATGATTGTCCATATCATAAAATCAAAAGTGCTTTGCCTTACCACCAAACCAATATCCTAAATATTATCTTAAAATAGAAATCATTTTTGGAATGACATGATGTAAATTACTGGAAACATACAAATGCACAAGGTGTATTTATGTTTAAGTTGCTGCAGCTTATCCTACATATAGGCAGACATGGAACTTGAACAAACCAATCTTCAAAAGTTTAAATGCCAGGGGTATTGCCTGGGAGGGGAATGTTGAAGCTCTGAACTGAATTCTGCATCAGGGAAAGCTAAACTTAATACATTACTGCTTAGAGAAATCTATCTACTTTGCTGTTCCCTTTTACTAAAAGTAAGTCTATGAAATATTCCCTACTGAAATCATAAAAATTTTCAAGATCTACCAAACCCTCACCTAAGTACAGGGGTATTGAGTCTTATGCTCTATGCTCTTTAGCAGTTCTACTTTAATTAATTAATTCCTTGTAACAGAAGAAATCAATCAAAACTCATGGAAAGTAAAGTCCAAAAAATAAAACATCACTTTAAGCAACTAATTCTGTATTTAAAAATTTCCAATTGAAAGTTATGACGTTTGCATTTTTTCTGGTCATGTTCCTCTATTTGGGAAAATGGCCATTTCATCTGAAAATCTAAAGCTAAGGATGTTTCATGAAATAACAAAACATGATAAAATCTACATAAAACATGATCACAGGAATATAAACCAAATCATTTGGCTGATATCAATAGATGTGCCTGGGGAAAAACCTTTTCTTACAGTTGGTTTTGCACACATTCAATATTGTGATCTTGACAACATAACCCAAGCAAGAGCAACATATTGTACTAAATGAAACCCATGAAAATTTCTCATGCGATACTGACTTTTACGGAAAAAACAAATTTTTTCATCTTTCTTGGCATATTTAATTAGCAAATATTATATTGCAAATTCTATTGTGCTCATCAAAATTACCTTAGATAAGGCTAATTGATTATGGTAAAAATATCCTTTTTCTTCTCAGAACTTTTAACCCTTTACACCCTAACATCAGTATGTACATTCTCCTTACAATTATCTAAACATTTCCTATGATGCTAAAAGGAGAATTTGCTTAACAATCAAGAGCTTCTACAGTTGGTGATTATCTCTTTTATCCTCATAACCTTTATGTTTAATTCACAGGTGATATTCTAGGGGGAAATTTGATGCTGATCACAATTGGAGGTTAAAAAGTTAAATGTGTACCACTTGTTCTTAGTTTTTTTTACCTGCATAGTTCTGTGACACTTTTTTGGGCAGTAATACATTGGTTAATTAAAGCCCTCTCAGGTGGGCAATATTGTATTTATTCAGCTGTAATAAGTTTCCAGTTGCGACAATAACCCGAAACTTGAGAAATTGACAATGTCAACATGTCAGTTAAAAGACCCATCATCAGTCTTAGTGGTTCACACATGCACAGTGAGAGAGAAAATTCTGTCAACCAACTTAGAGTAAAGCTAAAAATCAATTTAAATGATGAACAAACACTGTGAAAAGGATGCACCAAAACACTTTGACATAAGATGCACTCCCAGTTTTAGATCTTTTTTCCATGGGAAAGGAAAATTTTCAGTGCACCTAACAAACAAATAACCATCATACAATAATCTGTATATTGATCCTTGCAAATGAGTAGCACTTTAGATTGTCATTTTGAAGTGTACATTAAATTCTTTTTTAAAACAAATCCCACAGCAAAGCAATGAATAATCTTCATTCCACGACAAAATCAAAATTTATCATCTTTCTTATTCTCACATGATGCTTTGCAAATAGCTGATCCTTGCAGAATACAGTAGGCATGTCACATATGAACTTAATTCTGGCCTACTTTGTTTTACTGCCAGAAAGAAATGCCAAATTTTTTTAAAATGAGAATAATGAACCTTTAGATCAAGTGTAATAAATCATATAAAAGGTATTTTTGGGTTATGTTATAAATGACACCAACAGGTGTGGAGGTGGTAACTGAAAAGATAGAGAAGTGTCAAGACTGAAAAATGGAAAACAAAACTTTTCTTTTTCCAGGTACATATAGGGTATACCACTAAACTACAGCTTAAATTGCAGTTCTCAGAGCATCCATTGTTATAAGATATCAACTCAACCAAAACAGTACAGAGAAAAAAGTTCTAAAAGTTGCAGGAGTGGTATATCAAGTATTGGAGGGGGCCTTGATTTTATATCTTTAATGTGCAGATCTTTCTAGGACCTTTTAGTTGTGAAAATTTCAGAAAAATGATGAAATATTGAGCATGTAATGGTATCTTTTGCCATATGGCACTCTCAAGCATTTAAGAGTTAAAATGTTCTCTCAAGCCAGAGGGTAAGGCATTGAACCATGAAATGCCAAGACCTAGGGTCTAACTCAAACTATTTGGACACTGGCTTCAATAAAATGCATGGTATGACATATATTTGCATCTAGTTACACCAGTGGGGTGAATGTAGGAGACAAGATGAAACACTACAGTTCTCAAACCTAACCCTGGGTTAAGATTAACTTGGGTCAAATTTTGGCACACAGTTGTGAAGCTAAAATGCTATTGAACCAGATGTCTGTGGCATGAAAATGCTTCAAGGATTCAAGTTTTTCATGACTGTCCATATCATAGAATCAAAACTGTTTTGCCTCACCACCAAACTAATCATAGAAATTATTTTTGGAATCACGCAATGTAAATTATTGGAAATATAGATGCATGTGTATTTATGTTTAAGTTGCTGTTTGTCCTACACATAAGTAGACAAGGAACTTGAACAAACCAATCTTCAAAAGTTTAAATGCCAGGGGTATTGCCTGGGAGGGGAATGTTGAAGCTCTGAATTGATTATGCTGCATAAGAGAAAACTAAACCTAATACATTACTGCTCAGAGAAATCTGTCCAATTTGCTAACTTCCATTATACTAAGGTATGTCTGTGAAATATTCACCACTGAAATTATAAATATTTTCAAGATCTACCAAACCCTCACCTGAGGACAGGATTATTGAGTCCTATGCACTAAGCAATGATTTGTCACCTGAATTAAAATCAATTATGTCATCATTAATATTTAAATCAAAAATAGGAGAATTTTTTAAATGATTTTTCATCATCACACATACATATTTAGTTTCTTTAATAATTATCTTCAATTATGATTGAGATTTTAGTTTTACTTAAGTTTTATTCACTTCAGTATTGTTTTGTATAATTTACTAGGATCAGCAATTGCTGATGGGTTTACCCTGGCTAAAGATGTAATTATCATTATATCAGCAGTGTTACACATCTTAATGCTATGAATCCTAATGGCACAGTAGGGTGCTAAGCATAGCCTAGAGGCCATGTCATAAATTAACCTAATTTCCTAGTCAATATCTATCCATATAAATACTTATATAATTATATATTATTATTATTATTTTTATCATCATTATTATTATTACATAAAACACGAAGGAATGTAAACCAAATCACTTGGTTGATATCAATAGGAAAGCGTTCCTAGGGAAAATTACTTTTGGAAGCGGCATGAAAGACTGAGATTGGCTCACATCCACATTTCAACCGACACGGTAGCAGTCAATTGGGTGTATTATTTTCAATCGTACTCACTTGTATCATCAAAAACGATGCTTACCTTTAGTAGATGATTTAAAATGGTTGTGTAGCCAACCTGATGATCCTGATTTCTCTGATATTACCTTCAGCGCAAAGCCTAGAAGAAATCATTACGAAACACTTATGTCACCGAAAAACTGATGTAAATCACGAACCACGAGCGTAGAAATCGAACGCGGAAACGAGCCTGATTCAAGTAAAAACCAGCCAAAATAACTTACATAAGGCTTATATATTTCTGAAAATAGATAGACCAACCATAATTATATGCTGACTAACCTCGCTGGTAACAAAAAAGTTCAGTTTTACCAAGAGAAACAATAGCAAACCAAGAGCACGCCTCGTTGTAGGAAATATGCCTACTACACTCGTGTCGAGTACGGAGAATCAAGAGACTGGAACTAGCGCGGGATCTAACGGGCGAATACGGAGAGAATTAATACAAAACAACATGTCGTCATGGCAAAAGTACACTAGAGACTAAATACAGGAATGGCTCCGATCTGTGATTGGATGATAAAAATAGTAAAGGTTAATAAGTCATATCTTAACTCCTTGCTCGTGAGTATTGAGCAATCGGTATATAATTTTTCCTCAATCCTTTACCCTCTAATATCAGTATGCATATTCTCCATACTGTTCTCTATACATTTCCTGAAGCGCTGACGAGGAGAATTTGTATAAAAATCAAGAGCTTTATAAGTTGGGGATCATTTCCTTGATTCTCGTAACCTTAATGTTTGATTCAGGGGTGATATTGTAAGGAGAAATTAGAAGCTGGTCACTCGTAGGGTTAAAGGGTTAAAGATCATCCCTGAATCAAGAATAGACGAAATGATTGTTTAACAAATTCTCCGTGTCCGTACCTAAGAAAATAAACAGTGAACATTATGGAGAATATACATTCTGATGTAAGGGTGTCCTCCTGTCGGTGCCCCGAGTCATGGACTGTGTAGTGACGCCCTTAAATTTCAGGCTCTAACTTGATGTAGACGGACACTGATGACGTAGCACAATAAAAACAAACAAAAAAAAAAACCCAAAGAACTAGGAAACCAGTATGTGCAATAGGTTGATGATGTGATGTTCTATTATTGTTTCCTGTGTCTTCTATACCATGAAGGAGCACATCTTCACGAAGATTCAAATTAGGAACGGGTGAGGTTTTTTTTCTACTCTTAACTTGTGGGGTTTCCTGAGATAACTGGTTTGACTATTTTACTTCACAAAATATGTTTTGTGTATGTTCGTTTGCTTTTTAATTTTTTCTCTCATTTATAATTGTAAGGAAATTAGAGAGGGAGACTACCTGATTCAAAAGGTGTCTAAAAGAGTTCCCCTTTTTGGTTGAAACTTATAAATAGAGCAGCCCAAAAGAAAATTTTTCTGAAGCTTCACCCCTCCCCTCCCCCCCCCCCTCCGCCCAACCCCTCACAAAGTCAGGCGGTTAGGGCCCAGTGGGGGGGAGTAGAAAAGGGTCAACACGTTTCAACCCCTCACCAGCCTGGTGCGTTTGACTATGCAACGATGCCCTGACTCACACGGGCACCTTACCAAATGACTAGTAACACCCACCTACTGGAGGTTAGGGCTATGCCCACAGAATTTCACATCAACTGGACATTGAATCTCTTCTCCGTTTTGATTTTATTGTAAAACTACTTCACTTTGAGTGACTACAGCCCCCATTCCCGATAAAAGAAAGTATTTTCAAAAACTAAGTAATGTCTTCAAATTTCAAAAACAACGCAAACTAATTTGTATCCAGAATCACCGCATTGAATATACTTCTTTTTTCCTGGAAATAATGTTGAAAAATGATTGCCTCGCGGTCATTCTGGTTCCATCTTCAACTAGACCGGTATAAGCTATGTACACATAAAATTGATTTAAATTTAGCTGGTTTCTTATTTACACACAGTTGAAAGTACCTCTTTCACACGAAAAATACGAGAGAATCACCAGTGGTACCACTAGCTCTTTCTCTCTTCTTCTCTAACAATCTAAAGCTGTACAAGTACTTTTGCAGAAAATGAAGTTAAGGCCTTTCTGAGAACTTTACATTTTGTCAATACCTTTTTCGTTTTCCTCGAGGAATTAATCTCACGTGTTAAACGAGTTGCAAATCAACATTAAACGAGATGCTTACTACACTCCGCTTCCATAAAACAATTTCTCAGCTTGTAGCTGGGTGATTAAACACCAGAGGAGAAATAAAATATATCGTTAACCCTTTAACTCCTAGATCCAATTTACAATTCTCCTTACAGTCTACCATACAATTCTTATAAAGTTATTCAGAGAATTTAGTGTTGAATCAACTCATCCCCAAATTGAGATTTTTCTTTATTCTCGTCACTTATCTGGTTGATATTCTATTGATTTCGTAAGAAGAAATTCTCTCTTGGTCACTCATGGGAGTTACAGCGTAAAATATTTGTTTTAAGTTTACGCTAGGAACAGTTAAAAATGTTTATGAAGTCTCTACAAGAAAAATATAACTTAAAACCTTGAACAGCTTTGTCACTAAAATCATTCTTGTACTCGCTCCAATCTCGATCAGCGGTCTCTCCTGTTCAGATGTCGGGACTAGAAGATCGTAACCACTCGAATGCAAAGAAATCAGCGGAATACAGCCTTTCTGACAATGTCTTTCCCATTCAGCAACGAAACTGTAAATCTCTGTAGATGTCCTACTCTGGGAGGTTCAACCTAAGGTAAAAATTCAATAATAGAAGTTAAGTCAAAGGCAACATCTCAAGTAATAGAGTATTTTTTAGTAAATTAACTAGTGATCAGTAGTTATTTTTCACAAATCATTCTGTACAGTTGTAACCGGACAGTTGTCTGTAATCGGACACCTGAGATCGGATAGTTGAAGCGTCCAATTATACTGAGTCCTTTCCGCCAAATCCACCAATCACAGAATTGATCACAACAACCATAGCAACAACCACTAACACTAAAAAAAACTGTGGAATTTCCAAAATTGAGATATTTTTCACTTTAGAAATTGTGTCTACCGGAGATATTTGTCCTCAATGTGTTTTTTGTCCTCGGAAATTGTAACGGTTATGATAAATTGATACAGGACTTTGTGTTGTCCAATTGTGTCTGTAATCACACTCGTGATTAACAAATCGGACTCCTGCTTTGCGGTCGTCCGATTTTGCTTATCTCTCGTATGATTACAGACCGAAGTGGACTCCACTCTGTTCTATTACCTTTATTTATCATTGGTATCGTCATAGTTATAATTATCATCATAACGTTTCTTACTACCACTGTTATCGTTATTATTACATGTACAATCATTGTTATCATTATCACATTATTATTAAGTATCATTGTTATTCTTACTACTATTAATACTATAAACATTATATTATTAACCACATTATTCTTTTTCTGTCTTCAAATAAACTTTGTTTCAACTGACCTTTCGATGTTTGTCTTTTCTCTTTCGCCGGGCAGCTTCGCTTGAATGATTTCAAAATGGTCCTCGGAGTCTTTAAAGCCAATTGCGACCAAGCGCTTACGCGGACAAACTGCAAAACTTTGAAATAGTCGTAGCTCTACAATTTCACTTAGGAGATCACCAGATTTAACGTTGTATAATCGAAGACAAGAACCTCTTGGATCATTCAAGTCTACAATGCAGTCCTCGTTACTGATAAACTTAATATCATCTACATCCATATTCTCCAATTGACGAATCACTTTTCCCGAAACTGCGTCGAGGACGTAAGAGCCAGCTCTACCATAAGTGACGACGTTTTCTTCAGTAGGAGAAAAAATAGCCCTTGGAAGGCCAGCTGGATTGACCTTAACAGAAGTTTTCCATAGCACTCGGTTTTTACGCCACAGCTGCAGTGACTTTCCATCAGTGGTGGTTAGCACTTCCCATTTATTATTACATGCCACAGAAAAACCATCAAAATTTCCAATCTTTGACACAACTTTTCCACTCGTTGTATCTAGAATGATGACTTCCTGTCTGTGATCATTCACCGTTTTCAAGGCGACTCGTTCCTCTGATAAGGGTACAACACCACAGCCGAGAAACTCAGTCCACCTTTGCATGCAAACAGACAACTCAGAGTTCCACAACTCAAGCGAGTAACTATCTGTTTGAAATAGGACACCTCTTTTGACGGGCACAACATTATAAAACCCTGGAATCATACATTCCTTTTTTCTAATCCTTTTACTTAAAACATCGCCAGTCACAAGATTTATTATCTGGATCCCTCCAACTGTCACAGTATAAAGAGAGTCACCATCAACAGAGAAATAAACATAACCTGCAAGGTAATTAATTTCAACAAAACCGTCTTCCGGCATATTGTTGATTTCTGGTAGGTTATGTTCCGTTAGATCGTTATTTTCGGCTCTCTCTGTCGTAATGTCACCGGGTTCTATGCTTTGTCCCGCTTCATCGCCACTCTCACATCTCCACGCCCTTACGTCATTAAGGCGACACATTTCAATCACTCTACTGTGAGGGGAAACTATTAGTAACATCTGCTTTTCTAGTACAAGTGCAAAATCCACAGGTGGGAATCCTTTTGTATCTGAAAACCAAAAGGGATCTCCTAATAAGAAACCACTCTCATTGCAAGTTTCAAATTCCGAGGCGTACTGATAGGAACTCGTCCCAAAAATGCAATCCAAACTATACATTGACTTAGTGTTCCTGTCAATATCTAAACAAAAAAGCTTGGGCTCCATATCCCAATTATGTTGAGCCTCATCCGGAAGTAAACAGAAAAAAAACCGGCAGTCAGGAGTTAACTTAACATATCGTGACCAGACTGAAGGACATATTAGAGTCTCAACTCCATCATTCATGTCAATGAGGTATGCGCACTTGTCAGAATCGACGATCACCATCCGTCTTCCACTAGCAGACCAAGCAAAAGAGAAAATTTCGCATTTGTGTGTAAAACGACTAATTTCGCTTCCATCTTTTAGACTCCACTGGATGACGCAATTCCTCCCGTCCAGACAGTCAGTCAGTATCGTGGTTTTGTCACCAGATATTGAACAAACTTGGAACCGGCACTTGCTCGAACGGAAAAGAGGTTTTACGTCTCCGACCAAGGTATAACCCTGACACAGTCCCTTGTAGGATCAGCTCTAAGGTTGGATGGAAAACTACTGACCGGAAAAATGGGGTAGAAGATCTATATCCTCTCTCTAGGTGCCCCTGAAAATTAAAGTTTAACACCAGCGTAAAGTGTGTCCACATTAGCTGGCCAGTACGGAGCGACCACAGATGAATTTTGTCATTCAAACACTCGCATACCAGGTAGTCCTGATTTGGTGAGACATCAAAGCAGATCACCTCATCTGAAGCAAAAAATCGCAGTAGAACATCTGTTCTTTCCTCCTTCTTTCGCAAATATTCCATATATGGTAAGTCCGCATACTTGGTGTTTAGCAAGCTTAATGCCTTCGCTGACAGTTCACGTCCTCCTTCATTCAACAAGATTTGAAAGATGGCATGAGGAAGTTTTGAAAGAGTACTTAAATGCTTCCGCAACAGCAACAATAACGTATCAAGGGCTTCTCTGCAATTCTTTGACAAACCATTTGTATTTTCCTTCTCTTGTACGCAAAGAACATCTTCAATGGCTGCTGTACTCTTCACAGTTAGCTTTGCATACACCAATTCTAGGTCCAAAACAAAATTCTTTACAATGTCGTCGAGGCTACACGGACGAGCATTCTCTTCTACCTCTAGTATATGATGAACACCATGCTGCAAGGCATACATCGACTTCTGTTTCAGTGTTGAACTCTGGATCCCTTTAAGTTTCAATTCATCTAGTTCATCTCTGCAAAGCTTTGAAATGACGCGATGACATTTTTTTCCGCTAACAATAAACTTCTTTTGCCTCGAGGCAGACTCCTCAACCAACCAGTCCTTGACTGACTTGTGAAAGAAGTTAATGCACTCGCCCTCAATGGGTAGAAGAGCCGAGATACAATCAACTGCGTCTCGTACTTTTTGCTCATCAGCCGATGACCATTCTTTTGAAAGGAATAACTTGTAGACAAACTCGACAGGTAATGGTTCTCTTACTGCCACCATGGCACTTAAAAAATCGAAGAATTGCTCTTCGGTGATACCTAGTTCTTTCTGCATTTCATTTTTCAGGCGTTTGAAGTAGTCTTGATAAACGGACGAAATACCTGATGGCAAGTCGCTGTTCATCACTTCAGCAGCACTCATATGCACAGCATTCTTCTTAATGAACTCTGTCAGGTAATAGGTATATAACATGACTCCTTCTGACTTTTCAACAAGCTTCTCTAAGATGGTATCTTGGCAATTAGATTGCAGAACATGTTCCAGTTGCTCTTGAAAGCAAAGCCTAACGTCCATCAAGTTTTCTTGATCGTTTGGGTTCAGCTGTATTGGATTTAAGTCTTGAATCTTCTCTAAGATGTTCATTTCAGGTCGCGTTGTTACCACAAATCGTATCCAACACGGAAGCGTCTTAAAGTAATCCGCAATCACATTTAAAAGCTCATTACGTCCCTGGTATTCACTTTCGTCTAAGCCATCTATAACCATGAGATGGATAGAGTCTGGATCTTTCAAATCTGAAAGAGGTTCTTTAAACAAGAATTCAAACAGTTCTTCCACTTCCATGTCTCCAATTTCAACGCCCACATTTCTCGACAACTTCTTCACGATAGCCTTCCTGTACTCTGGAAGCGAGTCTGAAAGCTGACAGGCTAAGGACTGCAACATCACTTTGGGATTCCTTCGGCGTGCCTTGTTATGCCGACAGAAGTGGCTCCCTGACAATCTTCCAGCCTCTAACATCCTTCGGCACAAGACAGCTGAGATTACAGACTTTCCCATCCCCGCATTTCCACTAATAACAATCACTCTATTTGGAGAACTTTTGTTGTCTAACCATCTCTCAACTGCTGCAATGATCGATAACCGAGTTCCCTCAACATATCTGGTTGCATGGCCTGTAATTTCACTTAAATTATCCACCTTTGCTAGTTTCGCAAGGACTTCGTCATCTCTGATGCGCTCCTTCTCGTTATTCAAAATTTGAATGGTGTGCTGGGATACCTCCTCCAAAGTTTGAAGCTTCTCACAGACTTTTCCAAAGTTATCTTGAATGGCTCTAGTGTCTTGCTGTTGGTTCTGATGCACAATACTAACAGATTCTTGCAAGTTCTTCTGCAACTGATGAACTTCTACAAGCTTTGCTTTATTTTCATCAATAGTTTGCAGCACTTTGGTCTCTGTATCCCGTATGTCCTTCAGCTGTGATTTTATATCTTTCTCAGAATCAGCCCACTCAAGCAACGCATCTAAGAACTCTTGCTCTCCACAATGCTCAGCCTTCAATCTATCAATTTCTGCCTGCTGCAAGCCAAGAGCAACAAGAACAGCACTGATCTCCTGCCACAGAGTTGAGAAAGTTGGATCAGCAATACCAGTTGTGGTAACATGGCCATACAATTCATTGCGGTAAAACTTTATGCGAGCAAGATTTGCTTCAAGGGAGTTGTCACTTGGAAGTGGTTTGGCGTGCCACCCTGAGTGGGGTGGGGAGAGACCACAAATATTGGTTAAGAGAAGGAATAAAAGAGTGATATCAAATGTTTGGGTATCTGGAGGAGCACCGCTTGGAGGGAACAATAGATCCCATTGAGGTTTGTGTAGAATCTTTCTTTTCAACAGATTTTTAAGAGTTGAATAGTTTGCATTCAACGCAGCTGAAATACTTGCTAGGGGATGATATCCATTGAAAACGTTCCTGAGAATTGTTGTTCCACCATCGATGAGAAGTCGGCTGAGCTTGGCTCCATTTGTCTTCTCTACACAACTGGCAAGAGGTGAAGGAGTAGCTGATGCCATATGATCCAAAATACAAAGATGGAGTCATCAAGTGTACCCGCGCGTTTTCTGAAAGAAACATTACAATTGGGTAATTGCTTCTCTTAGACATGTACTGGAAAGAGGAGCAAGACCCTTTGATGGACATCTCCACTATACTAATCAGTCTGACTCCTTCAACACTATTTAATCCTTTACACCCAAGTGTCATGATGCATATTCTCCATACTTTCTTTACACATTTCCTAAGGTGCTGACATTTTGTTTAATGATCAAAAGCTTTTCTTTAATTAATAATCACTACCTTCATTCTCATGACCCTAACGCGTGATTCAGGGTTGATATTGTAGGGAGAAATTAGATGCTGGTCACTCTTTGGGTTCAAAGGGTTAAAGAAACCTGTCATCTTTAGAGTATCAGGGATTGTTTTTGTGCTCTGAAGGAATAATATACCTATATAATTGTGTCTCTATAGAAGTTTATTGACTAAAATATTATAAACTTATCATCAAATCTGCGCTGTATTAAGACAAGGGAGACATTTTATAATGATAATTACAAATTAAAATACTCCAGGTATCTTCAGTTCATACTCATAGGATAATAATAATTATTATTTGACAGCCTAATGGTTACCTGAGCTCCCCCACACACCATTTGCAATCCTCACAGTGGTATTCCAAAAGCCAGCTGATTGGTCAGACAAGGAGCCAGCTGAAGGAATAAAGTCTTTGGGATCAGAGATTCCTGAAAACAATCAAATCACATAACAATTTATAAGAAAGTTATTAATAGCATTTCACTGCTGAACCACTCAAAATGTTAACTGAAGGCTTTGTAATGACACCAGATTCACTGCTCAATAGAACACAGGAATGAAAATGATAAAAAATTTAATTCAAAATTTAATGCAGTTAAATACTGACAACAATTTTGAAATTTTGCTTGTCAGAGTTTTCTCTTTAGGGAAATAATTTAACATATATGACTAATATATGGATCATAATTTGCCACAAGATTTTTATCCAAGACCTAAACAACATTGTGTTTAATTGTAATATATAATAAATTCATATCATTTTAATACTGATTTCCCTCAGCATTGGTTTACATCAGTAATAGAAGCATTACAAGCCAATTCTAGAGCAGGGTCTTAAATTAAAAGAAGAAAGAAGTTTTTAGAAAGTATGTCATAATACCCCATCAAAATTACTGCCGCTAGAAGGGCATGGAAGCCTAAATCTCTCTTGTTATCTACCAACAGGAAACTCCAAAGAGCTAATGTTGGGTCAGAAGAGGCACCCCACTACTTTTGACTGCTCATAAGTCACAACGACATTTTCCTTATAAAATAACCACATTACATGTAACAGGATCACACACAAAGAGAGTGAACATTTCCTTACTGTTGGTTATGTATACATTCTGTATTGTGACCCTGACAGCATAACCCAAGCAAGAGCAATATATCTTATGAAATGAAATCCATGAAAATTTCTTATACAATACTTTCAAAGAAAAAATTACTATTTTTTACCTTTTTCTGGCGTATTTAATAAGCAAACATTGCATTGCAATGTATTGTGCTTATCACAATTAATTCAGACCTGGCCAATTTTTTATTTTCAGAACTTTTAACCCTTTACACCCTAACATCAGTATGTATATTCTCCTTACAGTTATCTAAACATTTCCTAAGGTGCTGACAAGGAGAATTTGCTTAACAATCAAGAGCTTCTACAGTTGGTGATTACCTCTTTTATCCTTATAACCTTAATGTTTGATTCACAGGTGATATCGTGGGGGGAAATTTGATGCTGGTCACAACTGGGAGTTAAAAAGTTAAATGTATACCACTTGCTCTTAGTTTTTTACTTTCATAGTTCTGTGACACTTTTTTGAGGTTGTGGAATACTTGTAACAAGAGCCTCTGGGCAATGATAAGTTGGTTAATTAAAGCCCTCTCAGGTGGGCATTACTATAGATATTCAGCTGTAAGAAGTTTCCAGTTATATTAAGAACCCACAACTTGAAAAATTGACAATGTCTACAAGTCAGTTAAAAGATCCATAAATAGTCTTGGTGATTCACACATGCACAGTAAGACGGAAAATTATGTCAACAGACTTAGAGTAAAGGAAAAAAATCAATTTAAATCATAAACAAACACTGTGACAAAGCTGCACCAAAATACTTTGCTACAAGATGCACTCTGAGTTTAGCATGTATTTTCTGTGGGAAAGGAAAAACAGTGCACCTTAAAACCAAATAACTCTCGTATGAGTTAAACTGTAGATGGGAATTTTGAAGTGAACATTGTTTCAAGATCCGTTTCTATTAACCATTCAGTAGCATACAGCGTTGTAAGACAATACAGATGTAACTCGATCTCAGTCTAGTTAGACATTGATGGCGCATGTAATCACGTACATATTGTAACATCCTCCCTTTTTTTTTTTTTTTTTTTTTTTTTGTGAAGAATAGCTTGGAAAAAGAGAAAAAGAAAGAAAGAAAAAAAAAAAAGAAAATTAACCAATAAAAGTGTCAATGTCAGTTCAGTTCAGAATCAATGCCATAGGACAAAATCTATCAGCTGGTGAGTTCGACATGAGAGGATCGGTAAACGAGAACACTGAACCCTATGATAACCGCGAAGAAGGATTTAAAGTCACGAGTCTAGTCACGGATATAGTCCTTGAGGTATGCTGGGCTCCTCCTGACACGCTCTGACCTCCGACATTGTTCCGGGACAGTCACCTCTTCAGGGTGTGGCTCGTGAGGAGCATTGCTCTGGTCAGGGGTAGACGCTGCGGTTGTGGTCGCCTGTTCATCTGCGCTGGCCATATCCGGTTCTGGCACTGTGATGGTGGGTTCAACTGGTGGTTCAGACGTTTTCCGCAGGTGCTGTCGGTTTCTGCGGTAGACTGCTCCGTTGTCCGTCTCAACGGTGTATGATCGCTCGTCGAGTCTTGCAGTGACTTTGGCCTTGCGCCAAGACTTATCTCCAAGTTTGAATGGCTTCATTCTAATAACATCGCCTTCAGACAAACTGGGTAAATCCTTTGCGGACCGGTTGTAGTACTTGGCTTGGGCCTGCTGGCGCTGTCGCAGCTTTTTCTTTTCCACTTCCAGGTTTATGGTCCTGGGTAGTAGTAGGCTTTGAGTGGTAGGAAGGAGTGTTTTGGTCCTTCGGCTCATCAGGCGTTGTGCTGGGCTGGTCGTCGTCCCTTGTGTCGGCGTGTTTCTATAGTCGAGTACGGCGAGGTATGGGTCGGTTCCAGCCCTGATTGATTTCTTCAGAATGCACTTGACTGTCTTCACCCCTGACTCAGCCTTGCCATTGGCTTTGCTATTTCCAGGGCTACTGGTAAGGTGCTCAAAATCCCATTTTCTGGAGAATTCAGCGAATTCGTCACTTGTAAACTGTGGCCCATTGTCACTGATCACTTGATCAGGTATACCGTAGCGAGCAAAGTGACTCTTTAGCTTCAGAATGGTGGTGCTGGCTTTAGTGTTCGGCAACCTGTCCACCTCCCAGAAATTGCTATAGTAGTCGATGGTGACCAGGTAGTCTTTGCCATCAAGAGTAAAGATGTCTGTGGCGATCTTCTCCCAAGGACGGGATGGGACCTCGTGGGACATTAGTGTCTCCTTTGGGTGCGTGGTGCTGTCGAGTTCTCTACATATTTCACAGGCGGAGATGTGGTGCTTCATTTCCGCAGACATGCCTGGCCAGTAGATGCATTCACGGGCACGCCTCAGACACGCCTCTATTCCAAGGTGGGACGAGTGAATCTTTAGCTTCATATCTGCGCGAAGGCTCTTTGGTATCACAACGGAATTTCCTTTGAAAATCAGCCCATCTTGTACGGTCAGTTCGTCACGCATACTGAAGTAAGGGTGTATCAGTGCTGGAGCATGCTCCTTCTCAGGCCATCCTACGAGAATAGTATCTGACAACTCTCGCAGACACTGGTCCTTCCGAGTCTCTGCTCTTATTTCGTCTAAACATTGGTCAGATATGGGTAGATAACGGACCATGTTGACTGATTCGAAGTCATCTACTTCTTTTCCGTTGTAGGGCAGGTAAGCCCTTGACAGCATGTCAGCCAAATGCATGTTCTCGCCACGCTCATAGTGCACGGTGAAATCGTATTTCTGTAACCTCATCATCATTATCTGGAGGCGTCGAGGCGCTCGAGCGAGTGGTTTCTGTAGAATCATCTCCAGTGGCTTGTGATCACTTTCGATGTGTACATGTCGACCAAATGTATACTGGTTGAAACGCTCAAGAGAGAAGACAATCGCCAGCATCTCTTTCTCTATTTGAGCATACCGGGTTTCTGTGTCGGTAAGGGAGCGACTCGCGTACTCTATAGGCTTGCCGTTCTGAAGTAATGCTGCACCAAGGCCACTCTGGCTCGCATCACACTGTATGGTGAGGTCTAGGGAAGGGTCGTCGTAACGTAGAACAGGCGCTTCTGTTACTAGCCTCTGCACGTTTTCAAACGCCTGGTCTTGTTCCGAAGACCAGTTCCATGGAGCGTCCTTCCGAGTCAGGCGACGAATCGGTTCCATGACTTCAGACAGTTTCGGGAGGAACTTGGCTAGATAATTGACAAATCCGTTGAGGCGCTGAACGCCCTCCGCATCTTGTGGCTTCGGCAATTTTGTGATCGCCTCTACTTTGGCAGGATCAGGCTTCAGGCCCTTGTTCGTCAGGAGATGCCCCATGAAATTTACCTCGCTCATCCTCAGCTTCATCTTGTCTGGGTTAAGGACAATGCCGCGGTTCTTGCACCTTTGTAGGAGATCTCGGAGACTCCTGTCATGGTTTGCAGTGGCTTCTTCGTCGGTCTCTCCAGTGCCATAAATGAGGATGTCGTCCGCGATGCACAGAATACCAGGTAAGCTTTCCAGTGCGTGAGTTAAGTGCTTCTGGAAAATCTCGGACGAGGCGGAGAGACCGAAGGGCAAACGAATCCATCTGTACCTTCCGTAGGGTGTTGCGAAGGTCGTGAGTACGCTGGACTCAGGGGCAAGGACACAGTGCCAGTATCCCGACTTGAGGTCAACTGTCGAGAATACTTTTGCTTTTGAGAGCTCTGGGAGTATGTCCTCAAGTACAGGAAGTTGATATCTTTCTCTCTTCAGGGCGGTGTTAAGTGGCCTGGGGTCGATACAGATTCTCAGCGCTCCAGATTTCTTCACAGCCACGGCAAGACTGCTAACCCATGGAGTGGGTTCATCGATTGGAGCTATGACCTCCAATTGCTGTAGTCGATCCAGTTCTTTCCTCAGTTTCTCTTTGAGTGACGTTGGGACACGGCGTGGAGGTGCGACGACGGGAGTTGCGCCTTGTTCGACTTCAAGGTGAACTGTTCCTGGTAGTGCTCCTAGCTCTCTTTGGAACACCTCTGGGTAGGCCGCTACTATTTCGTCAGCCGTCTGCACGCTCTTAACCTTTGCCCTTGATCGTTCAGGTGGTTTTGCGATCGTGAAGTTTTGAGTGTTGACAGTAATTAGGCCCATCTGTTGAGCTGCCTTTGCTCCAATGAGTGGGGTCAGTTGTCTACCAACGACAAGGAATTCCACCGAGAACTTCTTCTTATTCTTTGGATTGTGGAGAATTAATCGACAGGAACCCAGTGGCTTTAGTGTTGTGTCGTTCCACATTTGTAGTGTCTTTGTGGTTTGTAGTGTCTTTTTGGTGGGCTCAAGCTTCTTATCAGCCACAAGATCGGCGGAAATGACATTCACCGAGGCGCCGCTGTCTACTTGAAATTTCACTTCTGCCTTGCCCACAAGCATCTCAGTGTAGATTACTCTTGGGTAATCATGTTCTTGTGTAACAGCGTGTATCATGTCCGGTCGTGCAACAATGCTTGTAATGTACTCCATGTCGCTGTCATCGGAGGATTCATCTCTCAAGTTGTACACTTTTCTGGTCGGAGTAGTGCAGGTTGTTGCGAAGTGATTTCTGCCACCGCACTTCGTACATTTCGCGCCCCACGCTGGACACTTTCCTTTTTCGAAAGGATGTGCTTTGCCACAAAATTTACAGGTCTTCGTCTTCCCCGCGCGGCTTTTCCTAGACTTGTCATCACGGCGGCTGGAAGGCGGGTGTTTATCTTGCACAGAGTGAACATCTTCGTTCTGGGCGCCCGAGATCGTCTTCAATTGCAAATTTGTTGCCTCAGAACTCTTGCAAAGATCGATACACTTCGCCAGGGTAAGACTCCGTTCTTGTAGAAGCCGTTTGCGAGTGTGGTGATCTTGAATGCCCAGGACGATCCTGTCGCGAATGATCGAATCACGCATGCAGTCACAAAAATTGCATGTTTTCGCTAGTGAGCGAAGGGCGGTGACATAAGCATCAATGCTTTCGTTTTCCTGTTGAGTTCTGGAGTTGAAAGTGTACCTTTCAAAGGTTTCGTTCAGTTCGCCGATGATGAATTCGTCGAACTTTTGTATTATATTTGCCAGATCATGTCTATCGTCTGGAGTGTCGAATTGGAAGCCGTTAAAAATCTTTAACGCATCAACACCGATGCAGTGGAGAAACAATGCGACTTTGTACGCCGGCGGTTTCAGCTCGAGTTGAGCAATGACCATGTAGTTGCCCCACATTTGTTTCCATACTTTCCAGTTGTCCGCCACATTCCCAGTCGTAACTAGTTTTCCAGGAGGCATTATCCCGGCCATCGCGCCAAAAGGCGGGTGTTGCACAACTCCCAGTTGTGTTAGGGTCTGTTGCGAAGAGCCAGGTGGTGGCGCTTCAGGCGCCGTTTCTGAGTCGGACATTACTACACCAAGATGATTTCAACTGTTTTCAACTCCGTAAGTGGTAGGCGGAGGATTCGTTATCCTATTTCGCTGCCACCATGTTTCAAGATCCGTTTCTATTAACCATTCAGTAGCATACAGCGTTGTAAGACAATACAGATGTAACTCGATCTCAGTCTAGTTAGACATTGATGGCGCATGCAATCACGTACATATTGTAACAAACATGAACATGAAAGTGTTTTTAAACACTCCAGGTATAAACCTATTCCCAAAGCAGAATAATGAACAATCTTCATTTTGCTACAAAATCAAAATTTATCATCTTTCTCATTCTCATATGATGCTTTCCAAATTGTTGATCCTGGCAGAATGCAGTATGGTATCTCACATATGAACTTAACTTTGGCTTGGCTTGTTTTACTGCCAGGAAATGCCAAATTTTTAAAATGAGAATAATGACCCTTTAGACCACATATTATATATCATTGTGCCCATTCTCAGGTAATAAAGGGTTAAATATTTTCAACTTTTAAATGATTGTCCATATCATAAAATCAAAAGTGTTTTGCCTTACCACCAAACCAATATCCTAAATATTATCTTAAAATAGAAATCATTTTTGGAATGACATGATGTAAATTACTGGAAATATACAAATGCACAAGGTGTATTTATGTTTAAGTTGCTGCAGCTTATCCTACACATAAGTAGACATGGAACTTGAACAAACCAATCTTCAAAAGTTTAAATGCCAGGGGTATTGCCTGGGAGGGGAATGTTGAAGCTCTGAATTGATTTCTGCATTAGGGAAAGCTAAACTTAATACATTACTGCTCAGAGAAATCTATCTACTTCACTTTTCCCTTTTATTAAGAGTAAGTCTGAAATATTCACTATTGAAATCATAAAAATTTTCAAGATCTACCAAACCCTCACCTAAGTACAGGGATATTGAGTCTATGCTCTATGCTCTTTAGCAGTTCTACTTTAATAAATTAATTCCTTGTAACAGAAGAAATCAATCAAAACTCACAGAGAGTTAAAGTACAAAAAAAAAAAAGACTACAGTAAACTTCTAATTTTGTATTTAAAAATTTCCCATTGAAAGTTACGAGGTTTGCATTTTTTCTACTCATGTTCCTTTATTAGGGAAAATGGCCATTTCATCTGAAAATCTAAAGCTGAGAATATTTAATGAAATAACAAATGTTGCGGCAAACGAACATCAAGGATGAAATACCAAGAAAATCGTGACTGGAGAAAAATGCCAACCAAATCCAGGGGATATATTACAGGGACATAACTTTAATCAATCTCGTAAACTGTAAACGAATTAAAAAAAGGACTTATATAATAGATTGTATTCAATTAAACACGTGGCGACTTAACACCTTAAATGAATCTAACATAATAAAGGAACTAATAAATGAACCAAATGCTACAGCAAACACAAAATATATACAAATAAAGACAAAAGAGCTTGCTTGAAACGAGATAAACAACAAAACAAGCGAAAACAACTTACATATCAGTCCCTATACGCCGGTGGCTTGAAATCACACTTTATAAATTAACTTTGGATGAACAGGCGATTAATGAAAGCGGGAGAGAAAAACTATTTAAAGGAATCAAATGGCACAAAGGCCAACTGTAACGCAAATTTCACGCAAGTTTGAAAGTCACGCATTTACAACAAAACATTATACAATCTACACAAAACATGATCACAGGAATATAACCCAAATCACTTGGCTGATATCAATTGGAAAGCCTGCCAGAGGAAAAACATTTTCTTACAGTTGGTTCTGTACACATTCAGTATTGTGATCTTGGCAGCATAACCCAAGTAAGAGCAACATATTGTTTTAAATAACACCCATGAAAATTTCCTAAGCAACAATTATGAAGAAAAATTTTTTTTAAAATCTTTTTTGGCATATTTAATGAGCAAACACTATATTGCAATGTATTGTGCTCATCACAATTACTTTAGACTAGGCTAATTGATTATAGTAAAAATATATTTTTTGTTTCAGAACTTTTAACCCTTTACACCCTAACATCAGTATGTATATTCTCCTTACAGTTATCTAAACATTTCCTAAGATGCTGATGAGGAGAATTTGCTTAACAATCAAGAGCTTCTACAGTTGGTTATTATCTCTTTTATTCTCATAACCTTAATGTTTTATTCACAGGTGATATTGTGGGGGGAAATTTGATGCTGATCACAACTGCATTAAGTTCTGTGACACTTTTTTGGGGGCAGTAATAAGTTGGTTGATTAAAGCCCTCTCAGGTGGGCATTAATGTAGTTATTCAGCAATAAGAAGTTTCTAATTGTAAGAAGAACCTGAAACTTGAGAAATTGACAATGTCAACATGTCAGTTAAAAGACCCATCATAAGTCTTAGTAACTGACACATGCACAGCAAGAGAGAAAATTCTGTCAACTGACTTAAAGTAAAGCCAAATATCAATTTAAATGATAAACACACACTGTGACAAGGATGCACTACAAAACTTTTATATAAGATGTACTCCAAGTTTTGGATCTATTTTCCATGGGAGAGGAAATTTTTTTTCATAAGAACAGTGCACTACATAATCAAATAAACATCATACAATTATCTGTACAATTGATCTCCACAAATGAGTAACAATTTAGAAGGTTATTTTGAAGTGAACATTACATATTTTTTTTAAACACTCAAATTATAAAACACATCCCAGAGCAGAACAATGAACAATCTTCATTCCACCACAAAATCAAAATTTATCACCTTTCTTTGATTCTCCCATAATGCTTTCCAAATTGCTGATCCTTGCAGTATTCAGTAATAGGCCATTTTACAGTTGTGTACTTAGTTGCCAAGCCTTTGATTTGGAGTGAGGCTGAAAGTCACCTTGTTGTGATAGAGACCAGTATCCAATTAGCATGATAACAAAGTAATTTGCATTTGAAAAGCAGCAAGGTTTGTATCATAACAAGGTCACCCTTTATAGCCTCATTCCTGTTCAAAGGCTTGGTAACCAAGCACACAACTGTAAATGGACTATTGCAAGTCACATATGAACTTAATTTTGGCCTGGCTTCTTTTACTGCCACGAGGGAATGGCAAATTTATTAAAATGAGAATAATTAACCTTTAGACCATGTGTAATGAATCAATTAAAAGGTAATGACAAAATTCATTCTTGGTGTTGAACACTCATTGTATTCATTACAAATTCCTTTTAATGAGTCATGCGATTCCTTCCGAGAAGCATTTCCATACTAGGCAAAGTACTTCGCTCAAACCCCTTTCTTTTTCTTTCCTTCTTAAGCCGGAGAAGGTCGAAATAAAATGACACTGTGTTGGTTCCATCAAGAAATCCTCCTAATCATGAACATTTTCTCCAAAGTTTTATGATTGAATGGGTCAATTTTAACTCTGGTAAAAATTTAAAACAACTTTGCGACGCAATGATCGATAACCTTAAGTTGTGCCAGTCGCTTTTCTTGAGAATCACGTTCCCTCTCGTAAGTAAAGATCTTTGCATCTATCACAGATGACATCAAACTGCCTTAAATACCGATTGATCTACACAAAATGGTCAAGTCAAAACGAAATTTCCTTTCATGAATTTTGACGTGGCGAGGAAGAAAATCGAAAGCAGGAGTGATGACAGATGGCTTCCTTTAATGCCTAGAGCTTTTCTCTACATTACAGGCTATTAGAGAAGAAAGAAATGAATGATAAAGAGCTTATATTCCCACAAATGATGAAATAAGCGAAAAAAGTATTTCCAATCTCACCTTTTAGGAAAACAGATCAACAGCCTTCCAACTATACAGCTAAATGTCAAGGAAGCCGGCGCCCTTAAGCTAATCTACTATTGAACTCTGGGACTGGCTATCATTCTCGGCAAATAAAAAAGGGGTAAAGTTACCTTGGTAACTTAACAGATGCACGGCCGCTACTTTTCGGGACATTATACGACACAAAATTGTAAATGAACCCCCGTTCCTTCGTTCATCTTTTAAGAATCATAATAAACAGAGAAGCATTGTGCATGGGGGCGGTGGGTGGGGGAAGGGAGAGTGAGAGTAGGAGTGAAAGTAAGGGTAGAGGGGATAAAATTGGTTTGCCACAACAGAATTTTGCATTTTGAGTGGTAACGAGTCAACAATTTTGTCGTCGATTGTGGCTGTACCTTTTTTCTTAGATTTATCCTGCATTGCAGATAAAATTGTTCGCGCGTCACATTTAGAACGGCATGTTGAATGTAAATCCGGACGAAGGGACGGTTTTGGTGTCAATTTGCTTTTTCGCTTCGAGAAGAACATATCATATATAGAATGCGAGCAAGACAACATTTTGAACTTGAGGTCACGCTTTATCGCTTCATGATCAGGTCCTCGATGAAACATTGCTGTGAGTGTTGAAAGTCTCAACTCGTGCAAAACTCAGGCTTGGAATGATAAATCAAAAGAACTTATCCTTAACACTTTGTTTAACTGGGCTAAAAAGGTTTGGCCGAAACAAGCGAATTGTCATGTTAGACGATTTTAAAAGGGCCATTTCGCCATAGTAATACAATTATAAAATGTCCTCGTTTTTAAGTTAAATTTAGAAAAAAAAAACTGTGTTCTCATTCTTAAATATACAATCTGCAGTGTGAAGTTTGTATCTCGTTCTTAGCCTGTATTTTGTGTTGACGGCTTCATAAAATTCCTTAGACAACCTGAAAGTGGTTTTAGTATTACACATCTAATATCTCGCTCACGCAACGGAATATTGGTGAACAAACTGACTAAGAGACACAAACCACAAAGCTATATAAAAAAAATATTTTATTCTGTTCTTCCATTCCAGATCTAATTCACATCGGGTACAAACCGCCAATTATTGGTTTTTGTTAATACCGTCAACAACTGGAAGAGGCACATCCATCGAGATAAACCAGCCTAGTCTGTTTACAGATCTGATCATCGTCCAAGGCTCGAGGGATAAAAGCGAACACGATCGGGGGATAAAACGAAAACAATCGCAAGGGGGAAGGGGTGGGTGAAATTGAAGATTTGTGTACAACTAGTAACATAATGCTTGAAGTGGTTGTCCTCGAGTACTCGCGATAAAAGCGGCTCCCACGTCGCTTCTGTCGTGCTAAGCTGATAACTTCTCTGGTCTCCAAACGCTTCATCGGCGTAGAGCATTCTAGCGGACATATTTGTTGATGTAAACGAAAGATTGATTGGAATTGTTTTGATTAGGCAATATAGTCCGGCAAGAAGTCTTTCTGAAAGCCTAGTCACTAGTTGAGACCTGCGTGTGGTGACATCAATTTTGATACGCTGTTTGAACGAACGGGTGGCAAAGAGGTTGAGCCTAGGTACAAGGCTAACCAATAGCCTGAAAACATGCCACACTATCGTTTCACTTTTTGCCAACTGCAATCGGTGACAATCCCTTTCAATTCTGCATGTCGTTAACCCTACTTCTTCGCTTTAACTGAGGAGGGACGATGGATCTACTCCGCCACGAGGACCCACCAGGATTACGCGAAAGACTTATGAAGATCACGAAAGCCGCATATTAAACGCACCATCAGGCAATTTGTCGAGGTTAGTTTTCCTTGTATCCAGAACGTTAAACAGCCCTGTTTTCTCGTTATTACAAGACAAGGTGGAATTAGTACTTGCTGCTTCGTAAAGCGTAGCTTCGTCGAATTCCGCATCGTCTCTGTAAGGTATTTTCAAGCGTTTCAGAATAGTTTGAACCTGCAAAAGAACAGGAGTCAGTGATTGCAAGTATTGTCTTCGCAAGATTTCCTTTGCATTGTTGATGGGAAAATAGCCCTAAAGGAACCCCTTTCCAAAAGATAACAAACGAGTTTCCGTGTTGAAATACGACAAAGAAAAATGCCAGGAACTGAAGAAATGTTCATTGGTGTGTACGACCCATTCGCTCTGACGAAGGACTAACACTCGAAACGTCATCTTGGGAAACTCTTTACATTATCAACTCAGTTGATAAAACCAAATTAACTAAAAAGGAAACTTCTTAAATAATTTTGCACAGAGGCTCGGGAAAACTTTGCGCCGACGAGTTTCCTTTAACCCTTTAACTCCCATGAGTGACCAAGACAGAATTTCTCCTTACAATATCAATACAATATCAACCAGATAAGTGATGAGAATAAAGAAAATATCAATATGGGAATAATTAGTTGATCCAATACTAAATTCCCTGCTCTAACATTGTAAGAGTTATATGGTTGACAGTAAGGAGAATTACAAATTTGAATTGAATTTTAAAGGGTTGACCAGCGACCTTGACTCATGCATGTTTTCTTTGCCCGCCAAAGTAAGGAAGGGGAATAAAAACAAATCACTTCCTTTTTCCCTATTGGTCACAGTCTCTGTCGATCGTGCTGACTGGAAATAAACCTGCAAATAAGTATGCAACGGTTTTCAAAATGAAACATGTTTGACGGGTTCTACTGGTTTCACTGCTCTTACCAAAGAAAAGTCTCCATTTTCTGCTGCCTCTATAGCTCTTTGGGCGATGTAATTTCTAAGAACAAACCTGCGAAGAAAACAGTTGCATAAAGATAAAGTTAAAAGTTAGAGAGATGAACAGAAGTAATACTCGTCAGTCTCAGAATTCCTTTTGTTTTAGCGAATAAATTCCAAACGATGTGGAAGAACCGGTAGCTTTGTGCTCAGGGCGATGAAATTCAATGAGTCAGGGCTCAAGTGCTGGCCGTGTCAATGTAATGTGGTCTTAAGCCAGACATACAGTTCACGTGGTGACTATCTCTGGAACGTAAATTGTCCGGGAAACGTAACGGAAAGTAGAGGAGGGGGGAGGGGACGGAAAGTAGAGGAGGGGGGGAGGGAACGGAAAGTAGAGGAGGGGGGGGAGGGGGAGTAACCCAGGTTGGCAGGGGATTTCTTACCAAAGAAACAGGAATAAGCTCCGACAGCAATACGAGACAGTCTCGCTGGCACACTTCACTTTATGCCTCGGTAATTACAAAAAAAAAACAAAAACAAAAACAAAAAACAAGGTTTTGGTTACAGTGAAGTCATTTTCGCCAGTGTATTTGTCAATTTTGATCTCTTGTCACGTGCTGATTCTCATAGGAGAGATAATAGATTCGGGGCTTAAGGTCAACATTTCATTCTTCAAGAAGACAGACAAGTACCTTGGGTTGTTGGATTTCATCACCCTGACTCGTTCTTTGTTTACCTGTGTGCGACAGAAAAAAAGTAAATCAATGAAAAATTAAAAGGAAAGATCAGTTCTTCAGAGAGTTATTTTCAAGTGAATGGAAGTGTTGTGTTTACCTCTTGAACATCATGTTGGTCGCATTCCTGATCAAGACGATCTCTTGGTAAATGAAAGAAAATAAAAACAAAAGGAAGAAGGAATAATAAATGAAGACAAGAATTCACTTGTCAACTCTAATGTAATAGCATGCCAATTATACACAAAATACAAATTAACCCCTTCTCCCCTTGAACGATGTTGAAGTTTGTTGTCTGTGATTATACAATATTCAACAGGGAGGAAGGTATTGCGGCGAACTTCGGTTCATTTAAACCTCATTTCTTATTACTTCCTTAAGAGCAGCTATGTGAATGTCATGTGTCCATTAATTTTGTCCTTCATTTACGATCACCCTTGTGGTTTCTTACATGCAATCCATGATTCCCACTCACTTGTAAGCTGTGATCCACTGCGTCCATAAAACACGGTCGTTATTCCCTTTTCCGTTTTGCGTTGACACCTGAGTCGACGGTCGGTCGATCAATCAATTAATCAATCAAACCATATATAAATCAATTAGGTTTTATCAACAAAGTCGATAATTTAAATCAGTCACCATAAAGAGTTCCTATGCTGACCTTCGGAGCGTTAGCCCTTCATTGGTCGTTCTGACGAAGGACTAGCGCTCGAAACGTCAGCGTTTAGAAACTCTGCGGTGGCCAGTTCGCATTATCAACTCAATCGATATAACCAGATTATCTTGCTATATCCCTGCCACCCACCCACCCCCCCCCCCCCCCCGGCGCAGCACCACAGTTTCCTTAGAAACTTACCTCTTTATTCTGTAATGAATTAATAAATCGCACAAGTAATCATTTATATTATCCCATAGAAAACCACAATGAGAGCTGACGTGTGTAGGGCCGGACGGGTTGACGTGAGCCAGCCCGAAGAAAGCCTTTCAGCTCTGCATTCACACGGTTCTGCTTCAAAAACTTAAAGGGATAAAAGAAAAGAGTAAAAAAAGTCGCGTTTTCCGATGAATAGTAATTTCCGGTTCTCACTCGAAAGTGGCGAAGGAAAAGTTTTGAATGTAGAATCCTTTTTTCTATCGCATCCTATTTAGGTTGAAACAAAATTTTCGAAATTTTCAACAGTAAGTGGTCGTATGACAAAATGCTCGTTGACTGAGTAAGGGGGCCGAACGAGAAAGTATTTGGCTCCTGGTCATGACACACGCACCTGGCTGCGCTCGGTCTGTACGTTATGACTTCGAGCTAAATATTTTCCCGTCCGGCCCTCCAACTCAGTCAATAAGTACATAGTAACAAATTACGTCTAAGAGCGGTAAGGTTGTTTAAAATAAGAAGTGTAAATAATTTTTCATGTTGAAAACGTCTTAAGGGTATGTCTTGTGGGTAGTTTTCAAACGTTACGATTACCATCTCACCATCACTAAAAACCTATTTATTTACTCTCATAAATCCGAGAGGAAAATTGGCTCAGTCCGTAACTTACAGTACAGACCTCCAACTCGGTTAATAAGAGGTCTTTACTCGATCCATCTGCCCTTTAATAAGAAGATTCAATCACCTTAAGCTGCTCAATTTTTTCCCAGCGCCTTTTGTCCTCCAGAAGATGTTTATCAGCTTCCTTTTCAATATGAGAAATTACATTTGGACTTGACTTCCAAACCTCTCTGCACATCGCTATCATCTGACTAGAAACACGAACAAGAGGAAAACAATTGAACGGTCTATCTAGTAGTCGACCACTGATTTCTTTACTGCGAAGGTTTTGATAATTCTTTAATTCAATTAGCGCAAATTACCACTACGCGAGCTCGTTTTAAAAGGCATGGGAACAAGTGGGAGGCGCGCACCGAATTATGAATTATAGACGTTCACATTTCATTTGTTGAGGTGAAATAACTAAGGTTTCTGGTGTATCTGTTTCTCTACTTTAAGTGATAAACCACTATCTATGAAGCCAAGAGAGAATCAGGTCCAAGTCTCTTAACGAAACAAAATGGCGTTACGATTAGTACGCTGGGCTCTGGATTTAGAAGCCCAGGTTCAAGGACAGGCAGGGTCATTGTGTTGTTTTTTTAGGGAAAACACTTTTACTTTCACAGTGGCCCTCCTCTCAAAGGAGTATAATTAGATAACGGTAGGCCGATGAACTATAATGGAATTCTCACGAAATGCTGGAAGTTACGTTCAATGGACTGGCATCCATGAAGGTGTAGTAAGAAGGACCCTATTCTCATTCTTACGAATATGAGGTAAGCTCCACCTGTAATAAACGGCTAGGCCCAAAGGAGTTTACCGATAACCTCACGCAGATAAATACCAGAAACCCGGTACTACAACACTTTTCGACCTAAGAAAAGAAGGTCTAATCGCTGGCTATTTTCGAACTAACCTCCATTCAAGAATCGTCGAGTACGCTTTGATTAATCCTTGCAGAGGAACACATTGAGACACAAGGTATTCAACGATGTCTTCATCGCTAAGAACAGAAAACATACGAGGTGATTACTCAGCTACAGTGCACAAAGTCAGCTTTGAACGATAGAAAACCGTAGTATGATCCAAAACTGAATTAGCTTTAAATTAGTACCAACAATCACGTGAATAAAAAAACAATTTTTAAGGAACCCGTCACTTGATTTGAATTGAAGCTGTGATCTGTTATCAAAGTCCACGCCACTTTCCGAGGGTTTCAAAGGGCGACATGATCTAAACTTTGCATCAGTTAAGGACGCTAGGGTAATGCTCTGCAGCAATTGCCGAATGCAATTCGAACTTGCTTTCAGTTTAGCTCTGTAAAGCTCTGCGATTTGATAGATATAACTCAACCCTTTGACCCCCAAGAGTGACCAGCATCTAATTTCTCCTTACAATATCACCTCTGAATCAAACATTAAGCTTACGAGAATAACGGAAATGATCAACAATTAGAGAAGCTCTTGATTGTTAAACAAATTCTCCTTATCAGCACCATAGGAAATGTATAAATAACAGTATGGAGAATATGCATACTGATAGTAGCGTGTAAAGGGTTAAGTCACCATCACCAATCAAAAGGAAAATCAAGATTCATCGCGCCTCGTTCATCCGCGCTCTCCTAAAAGACTTCTTCGATTGAGTACGAATCTACCACTGCCATCAAGAGTTACTAGATACTTATTCAATGAATGGGAGGACCGCACGGGGAAATATTTGAGATCATAACGTATAGATTATGCTCAGCGATGACCTTGCGTAATGACCGAGAGCCAAATATTTTCCAATCCGACCCGACCAAACTCAGTCAGTAAGTCTTACATCATGAGATCCATGATAAAGTAACTTATCAAACTTGGACATCTTCCTTCAGTAAATTTCCCCATTGCCAAAAATTCTCGTAGGTTCTAGCGGTTGTTTGAAATAGCTCTCTTGTACTTACGGAAAAATTATTTCTTGCAGTATTAACTAAGGCGCCTGAACATAGCAGTATGGATGGAGAGACTAGTTACAGAACAAACCTTTTAGATGATGAGCACCCCGTTGGTGTTATATCACTGAGACATCTAAAGGTGTTGGTGAAATCAGCTCCAGTTTTCTCCATGGTGTCAAACAGGGATGTTATCAGCTTCCTACCAAAATAATCGCATAGGACGTGTCAGTCACAGTAAGATATGAAACGTGGCGGACAGAAAGAGGAGTAAGAGGTGTAGTCAAGTGCATTGTGTGTAAAAGTTCGACAACAACTGAAAATTACAACTCAGAACTCCGAACTAAAACTGGAGCCAGTTCTACGATAAAAAATTAATTAATTAACACCCTCTATTTTCAACCTACAGGATTTGACAAGACAGGAAGAAAAAGCGAAAAAAAAAAAACAAACCAACAAACAAACAAAAAACCATGGTTCCGTTCCCTAATTGCTCTAACTGGTCAGTGAAAGTAATTTTGTTGAGGCAATAAGTTACATCAGGGGTGGGGTGAGGTTTGTTAACGGGAATAAAGAATAACAGGAATATCCGATTTGACGGTATTGACAAATGGGTAGGCTTGTAACCGGAGGGGTATGTACTTACGAGCAGAGGGAGAGGAAGGAGAGCTACAAATTAATGGATTCAAATTTTCATTCACAAAAAGGTGGCCCTAGCGGAGTGGGGGGGGGGGGGGGGGGGGAGGAAGATGAGGTTAGGTTATGACTGGGATTACGGTGTTCTCTCAGTGACTCATTCTTGTTGTAGTGACAAGTTCAACTCACTCATCTGTTGGCAATTCTTTCTTCAACAATCCAAGCTGAAACATGCAAAAAGCATAATTATGATGATTACTTATAACAAAAGGAGGCTGCCATTCATTCATAGATTTCTGTTGTAATTTATTACTGGTAAAGACTCACCTTCAACCTCATTTTAGCCATGTAACATCTTTGAAATTCTGAATCAAATCTGAGAAAAAAAAAAGGAAAAATAAATCTTCTGAACAAATTATCATATATCTCATATATGAATATCTCACAAACCAAACTTGCAAACGGCTCATCAGAGTTTTTGCCAAGTTCTACACCCTCCCTCCAGTGGCTGGAGGTTTCACCACATTGCAAGGTCAACTCCCACAGGTTTGCCCTGACCATAGTGAGTTCTTTCCAAATAAAAATTAACTACAAAGCCTTGGCACTTCACATATGTATCTGAGATGATTGCACTAAGTCAAAATTATTTTAGTTTGAAAAATAGGTGAAGCAAAGAAATCCTCTTATTTTGGACTGAAATAAGACAAAGGTTTCAAGACAAACCAAAAACTCCTAGATGGTTTTTCCAAGAACACCTGATCATGAGAACACTTACAAATCTTCTAACAGAGTCCTAGATTTGTATAGTGGTAGTACAACTTGAATGGCCTCTGCTAATGTGAGCAAATTCCATTTGCACAGTTCAGGCTGATTCTTGAAAGAGTTTCTTCTCCTAGCATCTGTTTGTGCAAAAACATACATACACTGTAAAGTCATAAGTAAACAAAAACAAATACATTTCCATGTTAGACTATAAGGATAAATAATTGTCATCTAGACAAATCATATCTTAACAGTCAATTGAGTATATCCATGAGGGGGGGGGGGGGGAAGAGAGGGGGGTTCCCTCTTTCCCTTTTTCCCAGGATGAATTGGACTTCAGAATGTTTGTTTATGTTGATGAAAAATTTGTAAACCACAAACAAAAGTAAATGATGACAGGTTTCAGCAGAGGGGCAGAATCCAGAATACCAAAGAGAAAACCTTTTGAGAAATGGCAACATTTATCAAAAAGTCAAATGTCAACCAATATGCAATGCAAGGTTTGAGACTCAAACTCCTGCAACATGCAAGTGCTTCATCCCTTCCCCACCCAGCTACCATACACTATTGTCACTGGATTAAGATCATTAAATAGAAAATAAAGATACTCTCCTCTTGTTAATGACCTATCAATTTTTGACATCAGGAGCTCCCCTCCCTCTCACAGTTTATTAGCAAATTATGCACAAGTACCCTCTAATGAAGGGCACACAACTGTATCATGCCAATCATCTTACACTGTGTGACACAAAATGGTCTTTACCACTTACCAGATGCCTGACTCATATAATTTGGATCATAATAATCCAGAAATCCAAAAGGCCCGTAATCAATGGTGACACCAACAATGCTCATGTTGTCTGTATTTAACACTCTGCAAAAAATTATTTGTCTGAATAGAAGCAGTAGTTTTTGCAGCCCACACAGAATGTAGCCTTACATCTACTCTCCCCCCTTTGCTGACAAAAGCCCTAACTCTACCCTTCCCCCTTCTTTATAAAAGCCTTAATACCTCTACCCTTCCCCCTTTCTGACAAAAGCCCTCTTCTATCCCTCCCCTTCTGTAGTTTGAAGGAAGAAAAATGATACTAACAAGAAAGGCTATTCTCTTATCAACTGCCGGTCTCACCCATGACAAAATCCAACACACTGCCAACTGGCAACAAGGCGAGCAGTTAACAAGGTCAACTCTTTGAAAAAGGCAAGATACCATTCTTCAGGACTCTGAAAGTCTCCTGCAGAGATCTGATTTAAAAAAAACAACAACAATAAAGTATAGCTGCTAAATTTATAAAAGAAAAATAAAATAGATTTAAAAGAAATTAATTTAATTACAATATCATAGGAAAAAATAAACTCTTTATTTACTTTGCAACTCACAAAATGTATATGTGAATTTGTAGTCTGATAATTCAGGTGTTTTTGGTTTTAATTCCTTGTGTTTCAACACCCTTGTCAAAAGGCATCAACAAATTCAGTGAAGGATGAACTGTCACTCCATATCCAAAAACATTAATTTACTGCATGCCATAATGATATTTACCCCTTCACTCCCAAGATGTCATTTATAATTCTCCTTATGGTCTGTTATACAATTCCTTTGATATTAGCGTAGAGAATTGGGTTTTGGATCAACTAATGATTCCCTGAATGGATATTTTTCTCTATTTTCATCACTTGTCTGCTTGATATTATATTGTATTGATATTGCGAGGATAAATTTGACTGATGTTTGTAACTTATGGGAGTTATAGGGTTAATTGCAGAGGTAAATCAGTGAGGGGTAGAGTTGCTTTGAGTACCAAGTGTGGTTGTGATTTAGAAGTATCAGTACTCAAGGAGCAGGAAGTAGAATTAATTCAACATAAAATTTGAACTTAACTGACATACTTGGGGGAAGAAGGTTTTGATGGTGTAGCTTAGCAACTGATGCAGAATGTCCACTCTACCAGCACTAGGACCTTGATAACCAGTCACTGGATCAGGTGGTTTGAAAATTTCAAAAGAGCCAAACCTAAGAGAGTTTGGATGAGAATTCAATTTCACTTAAATATAATGATAATTATTATTAAATAAACTTGTTGTGATTTGTTACAAATCTATGAATTCAATGTTAGTACTGGTAATATGTGATATACAAAATTGTTTGAAATATATTTATATAATTATATAATACAGCTCAAAGGTAAGGGGACTCATGTCTTCCATTAAAACAAGCATAGTGAGCACATAATTATGATATGTACACAATGACTAGTTGAATTGCATTGTATTGTGGTTCAATATCACTAACTACCTTCCCTTTACAATTTTCTGCACTGTATTATTACACTTTATCATTCTACTGTTACCATTTTACTATATTGGGGCATTGGAACAGAAAAAATATACCACCATATAACTTGGCAGAACAGGGCAAAAATACCAACTGAAAGGTAGAAAGTAAATGGCATCACTGAACAATCCAAACTTTAGTTTTTTTTCTGCATTTTTTAGGCTCGTCTTTTTAAGTAATAAACTTTTTTGCACATTCAATGGTTTTGCTTGTTTTTTTTTTCTTTTCTTAACTCCTTTTCCATGTAGAGGACACAGGACACATCACAATAGAACACCTCCTTAATAGAATATTACTTTCATTGCTTTCATTCTTTTGTCTTTTTGTGGACTCTATTGTCATATATCAAATTCAGTGTCTTCTACACTAAGTGAGGGCCCTTCCCACACCTTATGTGACTGATCTGATGCTCATTCAAAGCTAAACAAATTATTTTGAAAACTCAACACCAAAATGCTATAAAATGAGCTGATGGTGGAATCATTATTAATGATAAATCCCTCATTTAATGTTTTAACATATAATATGAATGGCCATTCTCATACTTAACCCAACTCGCAAAATATCCATGCATATTATACCATCAAACTGTTATGGATGTGCAGCATGTCGCTACAATGACTCACAACATAGTTAGCACTTAAGATGACCTGTGAAATACACATTCCTCCAAGGGCAGACTTCAATGGACAATTGTGTTTAATCAATATGGCAGTTAAGGCTTTTGTACCTCAGAAAGGTTGGAGCAATCCTCAATACTAGAGAAGCCTTTTCTTTTGAAATATTCCCAGTGTAATCTTTATCTCTTTCTACTAATGTATCTGAGGTTATACAACAGCCAGCTGAAAAAAAAAACAAACAAACAGACAAATGAACAATGCAACTTGAATAAAACATTTGATTTTACAATGATAACCACAAAAGTTACCTCATTCACTTATCTCTTACACAACAAGATTTTTCTTTTCATCTAAGAAAATTGAATCTGAGATGTTTGGCAAATTATTATCTGATCACATATATTTAAAAACAAAAAATGGCCAGTTTTATCCAAGGTTAGGGGATGCAACCAACACACTCTAATAATGTAAGGATCATTTTTTAAGGTATCAACCCTTAAAACCCAAACATCGGTATGCATATTCTCCATACTGTTCTATACATTTCCTAGGGTACTGACAGGGAGAATTTGTTTCACAATCAAGACCTTATTTGGTTGGTAATCATGTCATTTCAATGTTATTTCATTTTCTCACGTCTTTGGTTCAATAGCCTCACCTCGATTGAATTGCTATTGCAGTCCAGAAAGCAACAGTGTACAAACTCTTACCTCTTGTGGTTGGTATTCCTAGGTGATACATAGCCTGAAATAATTCACAATAATGATAATTTTATTTAATTAATTTCACAACAACATAATATCAATAACTTTAGAAATAGTAAAAGATGAATGATAATGATGATGACAATGACAGCAAAACTGACAAAGTCAGTGGTAACCATAGTGACAGTCACTGTGGTAACAGTAATGGTAACTATAACAGTAAGGGGTAATGATGATGGAAATTTATTAAGATAATCTACATTTTGTACGTTAGCCTGTAGTGAAATTGTGAGCCTTGTTATTGGAAAGAGTCTTTAACCCTCTTCAAGTCAAGAGTCTTTAACCCTCTTTGTAAAGATTCTCTGCATACTAGTGCATGGCAAAGGAAATTGGCCAGAAAACTTAATTTTTTATCTAAAACCCATTTAAACAATATTTCTGCCATTGCTAGCTTCATTAAAAGGGTATCTGATAGGATTAAAATCATTGTACCTCACTGCACAGGAATTCTCGAATGGATGATCTCAAGGCTTTGCGGCCATCTCTGTGATTAGAGAAGGGTGTAAGACCTGATCCCTTCAGTTGAATTTCCCATCTTTCCCTATTGGAATTAATTATTTCACCCAGATATCTGTTCCAAAGAGGATAGGAAAAAAAAATAAGTTGTAACTTAAAGACCCATCTTCAACCATCAATGGTGTACATGTGAATATCAATTGAGTTTGGTTTGATACAAACAAATCATGGGGAATGTTTTCTGTTTTGAATGTTTTTTTATCATGTTTGCCATTCACATGCTGGGGATAGAAAGAGAGAGAAGAGAGGATTGCACAAGCTAGAAGAAGAAGGAGAGGTCTTAGAATGCAAAGGACTCCCTCTCAAGGTCCACTTGTCACATATTTTTTTTAATTCTGTACACCCTAACATTAGTATTCATGTTATCCACACTAATCTCTGTAAATTTCCTACGGTAATGGAAAAAGGAGAATTTGTTTGACAGTCAGGAGCTTCTTAAATTGGTGATTATCTCCAAATCCTCATTACCTTTGCATCTGATTCATGGGGATGCTACCCGGGTAAGGAGAAATTAGAAGCCAGTCACTCTCAAGTCGGTTAATGGGTTATGTGGTTACCCGGTAAAAAGTTGACTTCACCGACGAAAAACGAGCATCCAAAAAACGAGAGATTGGTCTACCATATGACGAGAGAAAATCATGTCCCTGCCACTTACATCGCAGCTCCATCTCCAAGCTGACCGGAGAAATACCCCTGCTGATGTCCGCAATAACAGTGAGCTGCAGTCTGACTTCCGGGAAGGATTTTGTCTCCACTCATATACTGCACAAAGTCTGGCCTTGTCACCTCAGATGGCGGTAGATCAAGGAGGGACAAAGCCTCATGTGAGTAAGCCACGAGGGTTGGATTGTTTACTTTTGTCGGTTTCACAAGAGTGAAGCATGCATCTTTGACCTGTCTTATAACATTTTGTGTTTCCTTGTCGATCGGCAGGGAATAGAGAGCTAGATTGTCAAAGTTCAAGGTCTCTAAAGTTGCCATGGTGTTGGTTGACGTTCGGCATGCCCAAAGTAAAGAAGTCCGGAACAGAGGGACAAAGTGACGAATAGATTTCAGACTCATCGGAAAAGACAAACCGCCATCTTGGCCGAGGAAACGAATGGACTGGGGAAAGTAATGTTTGGTCTGAGGGATGAAGACAGATCCTGGAACGAGGTTTGTAAGAAACCATTCATCAACAGGGGGAAGTGAGACTCTCGGAGGAAAACATTTTGTCTTAGATGGACAAGTTAAAACATCTTTGGCAAACTTTTGAGACTTCACAGCACAATAACCCCACCTACACCCCCTCTCCCCAAGAAAAAGGGGGAGCCTCAATTCATGGCTACCAAATAGACAGAACAGATGTGTTGGTGGAGGGGTGTGGATGGGTATTCAAATGTTCTTAAATTCTATCCCAAAGTAACCTCTACACAGTTATGTTGACTTTTTTTCTGCCAGAGACAAAGAAATGTTTACCCTGCACACAAGGAAATCCTGGTCAGAAGTAACTGAACACTTTAGTTGCCTAAACAGGATGTGATTGTTCAAGAGGTGATTAGCTCCTATCCTGGATTAAACCAAACCTGCTTTCTGTTTCTTTTATAAAGGCATAGGTCACAACTAAAATTTTGTGGCATTTAATCTAACACTTTAATTGTTGAAAAAATGGAGCTAAGACAGAAAAAATCAAAAGTAATTATCCTTCTTAACAAAACCACAAAACAAAGTAATAAATTATAATCAAACTCTCTTGATGACAGAGAAAGTAAGTAACATCTCACAAATAAGAGCTTAAGAGTGTTATTTCCATTTTTCTTGTTTATTTGATTTTCTTGGATAAAAAAGATAAGAATTAACTCAAACCAGTTATACCCTTTTCTTCCTCCAAAGAGTACGATTTATACCAGTCTGGCCTTTTGGTTTCCTATTGAGCCATCGATTTCTACCTGCTTTACCAATGACTCGATTTTCATGGTCAATATTGGAAACTCTCCCTAAAGTGGCCAGGCAATCAAGAGGAATGTCCTTCTCCTGTTTTGAAGGTAGTCGCAACCTTGCTGTAGTCTCAGTTTTATTGAGAATCTGAGCACATGTACCAGCAGCGCGTACAAGCTGGGCACCTTTTCCGGGCTGAAGCTCGACATTGTACACTACTGTGCCAATAGGAAGATGAGCAAGTGGGTAGGCATCCCCAGGTTTCAGTCTGGCAATAGATTGCGGCTTCCCTCGGAAAGCTGTGATAACATCTCCAACTTTCATCTCATGTGGTGCAGTGATGATTTTCATTCTATTGCTTCCATCTCCTGCCACCAGTGCAATACGACCAGAGCGACAAGGGTCGTAGCCTATATGGAGGACTTTGTCTCGAATCGGCTTAGGTTCTTCATTTTCTTGTGGCACAGGAGCTCTTACAAAGTCCACGATACGGAATGTCTGTGGATGCCCTCCTCCCTTATGTCGTATGGCGATACGCCCAGTTTCAGGGTCTCGTCCTGACTTCTTATGGTTACGTTTCACACTCCCGTCCTTGAGATAAGCTGGCACGGGAATGTTTGGCATACTTCGAGGTACCCTGATGAAATAATACTGAGTCTTGCCTTCCGCTATCATGCTTGTTGAAAAGGCACGGAGAAGCAAACTCGAGAGGGGTGAAACATTACGCATTGAGTTCGTTGTGGTATGGCGAAAGACCGATGTACTCAGTTTTGCTACGGTAAGAAGCTCATTCCATGCCATATTTTATGAAAACAAAACTAGCGATCGGAGATGGAGGAATCACAAGTCTGAAAAAAAAATTACAACTGTATTTACAAAAGAAGAAATCGAAGTGATGAAAAAATTTGAAAGTTAGATTAATCTTTACTCTAACGGCGACAAGATTTAATAATCATCATAAAACTACAGATATGTATCTCACCAGGTCAGCATCTTCAACTTTCAAGATGGCGGAGGCTTTAGCACACGAGATCTCATTTGACACGACATTATAACCAATTTTATGCGGGTGCCGCTGACAACAAGAGCCGTAGGTACTTGTCTGATCTCAATACCCGTATGAATCGCAAAGGTCGCCATCTTTGAAAATCCTGAGTGTGTTGTTGTTGATTTCCAGTGGGTTATAACACATATTGCAAATCGATCTCCTGGGTAAAACATATTTTTGCTTCTAAGTTTTATTATATCAAGGATGACGAGTTAGTCTTGTCGCAATTTTTGATATGGTTATGGGCTAGGTAGCCTTATTTTCGCGTACAGATTGAGTATGTTCATCCGCAGAAAATTTACAGCTATATTTGATTGGTTATGCATCAGTTTCGGTTTATGTTCTGTAGATTCTGCAGAATGTGGAGGCTTACTTTGTCAAAGGTGGCCAGAATTAAGCCACTGCAAGGATTGACACCTTCCTTGCAAGTTGCGGGTAAGTTATTTCTGGAAATCTGTATTGAAGTCACTCCATGATGTTACATAATATCGTTGTGCATTCCTCGTAAATACTACGCCGCAAGTAAACCGGTTCTTTTTTTTTGTTGTTGTTTGTTTCAAGAATTTTTAAACCAATGGTTAAGATCTTTGGTATCATAGACTTCAACATCCAGCCTGCCATGTATTGCAGCTTTCTTACAGTACATAGCATGCTGGGTAACGTTTCCTTACTTGTTTGAAAAAATAGCGAAAGAGTGAAGTAGTGTAGTGGTTTGTGCCACATTGCTGCAAGAATTAAATTGGGCTAAATTTTTCGCTTTTCTTGGAGGATTTTTTTCAACATCTTTGACTTAACAGAAGTTCTTATTTCCTAGGATTGGGGGGAGAGGTTATCGTTGTACTCACAGTAGAAATCTTTGCTATAATCTTTTGAGACCATTTACAAGATAATAGATCCCCTTAAGTTGAATATACGGTCTTTAGAGTATTATTTGATATATGTTAAAGTTGATATTTTGGAAAAGATTGTAATGATTTACATTATGTATTGTGAATTATGTCTGTTCAATAATTAATCCACATCTTTATCACAAGCAATTGTGTTCACTGTGATTTCCAGCAAAAATTCCTTCCCTTTTCAGATTGTTTCATATTTCAAATTAATTGACATAACAGGTTTATAAAATAATTTTTGGTGTGCACTTTTGATGTTTCAGCTCAGCATTATGCCACAGCTGCAGCTCCTGAAAAAATCGAGGTGTTTGTTAATGACAAAAGCTTGTTAGTGGATCCTGGAGTTACTGTCTTGCAGGTGAGATAACCATAGTTATCCTTGTGGAATAACAATTTTAGTTCCAATTTCATTAATTTGTACAGTTGCTTAGCAGTTTAAATTTTTACAGGTTGTATATCTCAGCTGGTGAGAAAATTTTGATAATGGTAATAGGAAGCAGTGGAGTCCAATTTGGTCTGTAATCCTTCAAGTGATTAGCAAAATTGGACAACAGCGAAGCAGGAATCTGATTTGTTAATCACAAGTATAATTACAGACAGAGTTGGATGACATGAAGTCCTGTCACCAATTACTCAAAACTATGACAAAATTTGAGAAAGAAACAAAACATTGGTCATATGTTTTCATTAACAACAGTTAGCTCAGCAAAATGCAAGGCATCAGTGCATGCACATGACACGTTCTGTCCACTTACACAGGCCTGACATTTTAAGTGTCCCGATAACTGTCCAATTACACTGTCCAATTACCAGCATGACGCATATACTGTCCAATTAGTGCTCAATTTGGGCTGATGGTAACCAATATTATTTGAGAATTTTGGTTATAGTTTTGATTAGCTGCAGTATACACATGTATTTCATCTATATCTGTATGTAGGCCTGTGCAATGGCTGGGGTAGAAATTCCAAGATTCTGCTACCATGATAGACTCTCTGTGGCTGGGAATTGTCGAATGTGCCTTGTGGAGGTGGAGAGGTCCATAAAGGTTAGTCATTTCAGCTCTTAGTTTTTGCAAACCCCAATTTTTTTTTTAACATTTTAGGACAGATTACTACTTTTGTGTTTGTTGGACATGTATCAAAATTTTCTAAAAATATTTTTCCACTGAGCAAACCTTCCCATAAGGATTTGTGGACTTAATAAACTCTCTTTTCATTTTAAATCCTTAATCAATGGGTGAGTGGAAATAATTTTTTATGTAAGATCAATAATGATAAGAAATGGTGTCATAAAGGCATATAACTTCTCTCTTTTGCTAAATTTAGATGTTAGTATGGTTTGTGGAACAGTCTGAGTTTCGCTAATAATATTGTAACCACTTCTCATCCCAATAGCCTGTTGCATCTTGTGCAATGCCTGTTATGAAAGGAATGAAAATCAAGACAGATTCACCAATGACTAGAAAAGCAAGGTAATGGGATCAATGTCAATATCTGAGTGGCTGCCTTCCTACCCCTCGCTTAGCCCAGCATTAACCCTAACTTGTTACCAGTTGACTGTTGTTGGGTTAGGAGAGGGGTGGGTGCACACAACGATAGACACAATGTCTATAAATCCATACAAAGTTACTAACACTAGAAGTACATTCTATTATTATTAAGTCTTAAGTGATAACATACATGTAAATTGTGACAGTTTCTGATCACAAAAACTACCAGTGAAGACTGGTAGACTACCAACAAATGGAGAGGTCATGGGAACATCTCTGCTTTTTTTATTTTTAATCCTTAAAAACCTTAACTCCTAAGAGTGACAAGCATCTAATCGCATCCTAGATTATCACCACCGAGTAATGAATATCATAAATCATCACCCACTAAGAGAAGCTCTTGTTCATCAAACAAATTCTCATTGTCAGCCCCTGAAATTTGCGAAGAACAGTATGGAGAATTTGCATACTGATGTTAGGGTGTTAAAGGTTAATAACTTTTTTTTGTCAGAGAGGGTGTGATGGAGTTTCTTCTGGTGAATCACCCTCTGGACTGTCCCATCTGTGACCAGGGAGGGGAGTGTGACCTGCAAGATCAATCTATGGCCTTTGGTAGTGACAGAAGCAGATTTGTTGACAACAGCTTTTCAGGGAAAAGGTACTGTGTTTATTGACAAATGATAAAAATTCTGATTTATACTTACAGTACTGCAAATTCTTAAGAATGTACTAAACTGAGGCATTAGTCTTGAGATAAACCTTTTAGCTCCCATTAGTGACCAAGACAGAGGTTTTCTTGACACTATCAACACAATACTTAGCAGACAGATGATGAGAATAAAGAAAAATATCAATTGGGGAATTATTAGTTGATGCAATACCAAATTCTCCAAACTCATGTCATGAATATTGTATAGCAGACAATAAGAAGAATTACTAATGAGATCATAGGGGTGAATAGGTTAAATAGGTTAATATACATGTATTTGTGAAATAAATATGACAGGCCATTGAAAAAATGTACTGTGCAGGGAAAGATGTACATTGTTATGTAGCATTCTAGATGATGAAAACCCAATGCTGTTCACTCTCATGGTTTGGCTTGTACTGCTTGTGTGTCTGTATGTGCATGGTTAGGTTTCATGTCATTCCTTGATTTCTCCAGGGCTGTAGAAGACAAAAATGTTGGACCTCTTGTAAAAACCATCATGACTCGTTGCATTCACTGCACAAGGTGTATAAGGTAAGAGAGATTCTGTGACCAAGATCACATTTCCATTATCTTATCAGGAGTCCTAATAAAAGATCCGTGCCACCAACAATGAGTTAACTTCATGTATAAAACAGACATTTAGGGCTTCTTTTATACTATTTCAAGGTTTGCAAGTGAGATAGCTGGTGTAGATGATCTGGGAACAACAGGAAGAGGAAATGACATGCAAGTTGGAACCTATGTAGAGAAAATGTTCAAGTCTGAGCTTTCAGGAAATGTAATTGGTATGTAATTATATTTGCACAAAAAAATTGAATTATGTTTTTAAATGCAAATTTTTCACTCAATCTTGAAATTGCACCAGCCTCGGCAATTGGGTCTCAAAGTTTTGTACTTGTGTCATACATGTAGTTCTCAGAGTTTAGGATTTGCTGACTTTATACCCTAGCTCAGGATTTCTGTCAAAAGGAAGTTGGAACACTTGGTCAAGATCTTTGTGTTGAATGACTTTATCTTATGATGTCTGCCACTTGAAAATTTCATGATGCATTTTAAAAGCTGATACATGTGCACATACTGTATATCACAAAAACAGATGCAAAAGAGAGTATTTCAACCTCATTTCTTGTTACCAAGAGTACCTTCCATGTTTATTAATCAGACTAAAGCAATAGTAATTGTAAGGAATTGTATCACTGAAGTAGCTTGGGCTTGGTCTTGGTCCCAGAGTTTCAAAATGGAATCTACACCTTCAGGGATCATGCAGCTCTGGAATTTTACCATTTTCCACTGCTACTGATCTTCAGGTGTCTGCCATATCTGGTGTCTGATATGATCTAAGCCATTCACGTTTATTTCACAGATCTCTGTCCAGTGGGTGCGCTAACATCCAAACCATATGCATTTACATCCAGACCTTGGGAACTTAGGTGAGGTTTTTTGTAATTGTCTTTTGTCTTACATAACTGGCAATTGAATAAGCAAGAACATTAACATTACTTCTACACATGAATTACACTTTCCTATCTTTGACATGCTGTATGTAAAAATTGTTTCCCTGAAAAGAGAGTCTACTGTTATTCCATGCACAATGTGGTCTTCAGCTACTTTACATGAGCCTGTTGACGCAATGCAATGGTTACTGAGCTAGATTGACTGATGTTCTCTGTTATAGGAAAACTGACTCTGTTGATGTCATGGATGCAGTTGGAAGTAACATTGTTGTAAACACCAGGTGTGGTGAAGTCATGAGGATTATCCCCAGGATGAATGAGGTATTCTAAAAGAGCAAGAGACTTTACTCCAATAAGACAGACACCTGAAGATCAAATTTGCTTTAATTTAATATTAAAACTGCATGCTTTTTGGTAATGTGAATCATGTCAATATGTGATCAACTGCCCACCCACCCCTCCCCTTACCTAACAACAGTCAACTGATGACAACTAAGGGTAAATGTTTGGTTAGGGGAAGGGTGGGTGTGTAGTTGCCCAGATTCTGACTTTTTTTAGGAAATTTATACAGGCAAAAGAGGAAGAAGCCTTTCTTTGGTAATTATACAAAGTCTCAATAAGCTTTGTTTTATACAGTTACTGACACTTTGATTTTTTACAGGATATAAATGAAGAGTGGATATCAGATAAGACAAGGTAAGAATAATGGAGATGGTGACTGGACAAATTTTTTGGTGATCAATCATCATTTAAAGTCAGTTTCCTTCTAAGAGAGACTGAGTGACACTTTGGGAATTGGAATGGAAGGCATCTTTAAAGTCAGGGATTCTGTTTCTGTGATTTCTGAGTCACACATTTACTACATGACTTGCTCCACATGTGCTTTGACTCTTAACAACTTCCATGCTTGGAGAGTGCTGGACTGCCAGGTGGGAGGTGAATGGTTCAAATTCCAGACCAGACCAACACTCAAGGTCTTAAAATAACTGAGGAAAATGTGGTGTCTTTGTTATGACATCTGTAGATGGCTATACATACATTCTGGTCTTCTGGCATAAGTACAATAAACTGTGGGCCCTGTCTCCTGCATCTTCTCTGTACTGGTTGGCAGGGGACAGTAAATAACCCACCTTCTCACAAGGAGTAGGGAATGTACAGTAACTCCCAGAGTTGTGGCTTTTTTATTGTTTATACAGCCCCCAGTTCCCCCTCCCCCCCCTCCGTTTAAACCAGCTTAAAACTGAACTGGAATTGCCCGTTTTAATATTGCAGATCAATAAATATATATCAGACTTCCCCTGCTATCAAACATCCATTGGCTACAACTGTTGCTAAATTATTTAACCTTGTAGCACATGTTAGTATACATCATTGGTACATGTGCGTTATATTTCTATGGTCACCATCATATCACCCTTGAAACAGGTTCTCCTACGATGGGCTGAAACGTCAGCGTCTCACCAAACCCATGGTGAAAGATGACAAAGGGAACCTGACACCGTGCACATGGGAAGAAGCCTTGGTGGAGGTTGCACAGAGACTGTCGCAGGTGAAGGGTGCCGAGGTAGCAGCAGTTGCTGGGGGTTTTGCTGATGCTGAATCACTGGTAGCTTTGAAAGACCTGCTTAACAGTTATGACAGTGAGGGGCTCTACACGGAGGAAGGATTTCCTGCAGACGGTTCAGGGTGAGTTGTGTTCAGCAGATCTGTATCTTTTGTGTGTTGCCTGCTGCTCTGAAGGAGATCGAAGACGCTTCAACTGGTTATACTCATTTTGGCAACATTTTGCTTTCATTGTGTGTGAATGGAAGCAGTTTTTCCCGACATTTATGAGCGATTCTCGCCCACTTATTTCATTTCAATTTTGGTTTTTTTCGCTTTCAGGACTGACTTCAGGTCCAGTTACATTATGAACAGCACCATAGCAGGAATTGAGGTGAGCGGGGAAAGAAGCGTTTTTAATTTAGCATCAAAAGTGATCCGGGATTGCATGAGTATTTTCTTTGTTCTGTGATCAGGGTAGAAATTTCAACCGATCAGATGTCTCTACTTTGAATTTTTCTCAGCGACATGTATCTGTAAAATTTTCTTTTGTTTTGTGTTTAGCTGTAGAAATGACTGTGGTTCCAGTTTTTACGACACTCGCTCTCATTATGGGGAGCATCATCAATTCTCATCGCAAGAGTGAGCGTAAAGGGTCTGAGGTCGAACTGCGGGAGAGTGATGTTCTATACCCTGAGTGACTCGACATTCCTTTAATGCGTAGGCCATTTTAACCTAAAATTCATTCGATATCCAACACTTATTTTCCATGTCTTTCAGGATGCAGACGTGTTGTTGATAGTTGGCGCCAACCCTCGATATGAAGCTCCACTGGTAAATGCTCGTATCCGCAAAGGGTGAGGAAATCATTCATGCAATTATTTGACGATGACTCAGTTCTCTTTGCAGTTTTCCTTTTTTTTCCTTTACCACAAAAGTCCGCCGCAGCAACAGTCTTTCCGTTTTTAAATCACTTATGCAAACTCTACACTATTTCACTCGTTTCTATTAGCCTCAGCTCTACTTGTAAACTTTCCCTCGGTCTCGATCGAGTATACACTGTTTCAATAGCTTTAATGGATAATAATTATGTTTCCAGATGGATGCACAATGACCTGCAGGTTGCGCTGGTCGGCACTAAAGTGGATCTCACTTATTCATACGAGGTACAATATATGATGCGAGCTCTGTTTATACACTGGAGCAATTTTTAGTTCACTGTAGAGGGTGATGCAGGATAGCCTTGGTTTTGCTTTCCTTGTCACGTGATTGGTCGTGAGAATTTGTGGTATCCTCTCGAACAACCATATTCAACGCTAAAACCATTCGCAACCCGGTTACGCGCGTTTTCCCGCGCTTTAGCTAGTTAGCTTGTTTTTTCGTTGAGTTCAGATTGGCTTCTTGGGATATCTTCTCTCCTGATTGGTTACTGCGATTACTTTGGTTTTGCAATACCCAATCGAAAAGCGTTCTTCGGCGATCAGCCAGAATAATGTTATCACAGACAGATGTGAATCAAATGTCACAAGCTTGGACATAAGCATTCGTAACTCTGGCAGTCGAGATGTCGCAGAAAACTTTTTGGCAAGGTTTCCCTTGTTCAAAGTTCATAGGTGACCACGAGGATTAGCAATGTTGAACGTCGCTGTGTTCCGCGTGGACATTGAGTGAGCAAGATGGTAGATTTTGATTCCGGTTTCGAGTGAAGGAAGATGTTTATAATCATCAGCAACTAGCACGGAACAGTTCAGCAAGTGGTAGACAGTCCTTTTATTTTGCATCGTGATCTCTATGGTGTGTTTTTACCTTTCAGCATCTTGGCGACTCGGCTAGTACACTGAACGAAATTGTATCCGGGAAGCACGCGTTTTCAAAGGTATTTCTCCAAAGCTGATGAACTGTACAAAATGAATCGCTACATTTAGTAATCTGTTGTGTTACTTTAGAAATCTTTAGAGATTACAGAAGCGTAAATGATAGCTTTATCGTATAATCATCGAATTTCTTTCGTTAATCAATGGAACATTTCAATTTTTAATTTGTAGGTTTTGGCGAATGCTGAGCGCCCAATGATCCTAGTGGGAAACACTGTTCTCCAGGGACACGAAGGTGCAGCAACTCACCAAGTAGTCGCTGACATGTCACAGAAGTTGAAAAGTTCCAAGAAAGTCGACAAGGAATGGAAGGTTCTCAATGTATTACACAGGGTACGTGTTCACCCATGAATTTATACCCTTTCCCAAATTATCGAAGTCGGGTCTGATATTTACATTTCTTTCAAAACTAATCTTTCAGCCGCGTCACTGTTTTGCGGTTAAAAAAAATGAATGAACTTTCTAACCTACAGACGCCATAAATACGCATAAGCGAACCTGCAAGCAGGTGTAGACATATTAAATTTTCAGTATTTTTTCGTCAATAAGTTCCTTTTAGCGCACAAGGAAGGAAATCTGCCAATGGGAACCATTCTCGTTAGTGGCCAGCTCCAGTCTCTTACACCTTTTTTGCTTCCTGAGAATGTTCGCTCACAAGAGTTTCTAGTGCAGATGAAAATCTCAACTAGCCGTTTCTTAGAAAAGTGAACTCTACAAAAAGTTGGTGATAAACAATAAACAAATGGCCGTTGTTATTTCGTAGGTGGCCAGCCAAGTTGCCGCTTTGGACATTGGATACAAACCGGGAGTCGACAAAATGACAGAGAAACCTAAACTACTGTTCTTGCTTGGCGCTGTGAGTTGTTTTGCGCTCTTTACACGACTTTTTAATGTCGCGTTTTTAATAAGTTTGTTTTGGGGGCCAGAGGCCTTCGTATGATAGTAGTCGGTATCATATTATAGTGGTTTCCGCGATCTTGCCGCCTTATCACTCTCTCCTTTAAGAAGATTTCGAGGTTTACCTTGTGAATACCAAGCGAAATCAAGTTTTTACACTGTATCTCCCAAGATCTATTTGTTAATTCTCCCCTCTAGCTGCTACACATTTCCTTTAAAATCAGTTACGAGCATTTGGTGGTAGATCAATGTAACAACTTCTTGTTATTGTTACCTTGTTATTCTGAGTATTCTCATTACTTATTTGCTGGTTATTTTATGAATAATATAGGGAGATGTTACATGTTAATCACTTCTGGGAGTTACAGGTTTAAAGATCGTGCCTTGTTTATTTTGATATGAAAGCTGAAGTATGTCAATTGTAACTGAGCTGAAATCTCAGCTCGTCAACCGGGGCTGAAAAAACAGCATGATATCAGAAGTTTCTGTGGGCCAGCCTGCTTATTAGGCTGAGACACCTTGAGTGTGGAAAGCAGATGGCCCCAGAAATGTAACATGTACAAATACTGTGACTATCTTAGAAAGTGCAGTGTGCTACATGTAAGGACTCATTTTCGGATTTTAAATTGCAAAAATATTGTAGTGCTCCTTTATTTGGTTTTGTAATACGTTCCTATTTTGTATGTACAGGATGCTGGATTAGTGAAACGAGAAGATCTCCCTCAGGGCTGCTTCGTTGTCTACCAAGGTGTGTGATTATTTTTGGGTGTGTGTGTGTGTGTGTGTGTGCAGTTTAGAACACGTGGTCTGATGCTCACTGCATTGGCATCCGCGCTTTTGCCAAAATCATCCCTATGAAAGCAGCCATGGAACTACCACTGTTCCCGAATGATTCATGTCTAACTCCATGTCTGTCGCCTTTCAGGTCACCATGGAGACCAGGGTGCACACATCGCTGACGTCATCCTACCTGGTGCAGCCTATACAGAGAAAACCGCCACTTACGTCAACACAGAGGGGAGGGCCCAGCAGACAAGAAGGGCTGTCACACCACCCGTGTACGCGAGAGATGATTGGAAGATCATCAGAGCGCTATCAGAGGTAATTTTTCAACAATTATTTCATATCTCTTTTCGTTTAACCTAGATATAAAGTTAATTGGTTAATGCAATGTGTTTGTCTTTCCGAACAGATTGCTGGAAATTCTCTCCCATACGACAACTTAGAAGAAATCCGGCGAAGACTCTCCGAAGTTTCACCGAATTTGACTCGATATGGTGATGTAGAGGAAGCGAACTTCTTCAATTTGGCTTTGGGTCTGATGCAGGTACGATTGATTTTGAGTTTTGCAAGTAATTCATCAACATTTTATAAGATTTAACCGCCAGAGCCGTATATTACAACAATGTCATTCATAAGTTTCATTTAAAAGCATCGGCTTACAAATTTCCGCCATTGAGAAACACGCATGTGCGCATGTCGTTTCCAAAGGGCAAGCGCGTGTTATGGAATTTCCCGCCATTGTTCGCGTGTACGGAGTCTTCTCTGATCGTTAATTAATGTGTTAACCCTTTAGCCCCTAAGAGTGACTAACATCTAATTTCTCCTTACTATAATGTGTTAACCCTTTAGCCCCTAAGAGTGACTAACATCTAATTTCTCCTTACTACACCCCCCCTGAATCGAACTTGAAAGTCATGAGAATAGAGAAGTAAAGCAGTTCTTGATTGTTAAACAAATTCTCCTTGTCAGCCTCTATGGAAATGTATTGAGAACAGTATGGAGAATATACATACTGATGTTAGGATGTAAAAGGATAATTGTGAAGGGAATGAGCCTCGATTCTCATGGACAGCAAATGCCTTTCAATGTAAAACCATTATATTTCTCATTTTTCCTTTTTAGAGCTCTAAAGCACAATCTTTGAAACAGCCTCTGCAACCAAGCATTTTGGAACTAAAAGATTTCTACATGACAGACTCGATAAGTCGCGCATCGCAGACGATGGCTAAATGCGTGAACGCTGTGCAATCAATGAAGTGAAAATCATCCTGAGACCAAAAATCTCCAGTGATTTGTAAATGTGTATAAATCGCTTTTTGAAGCCATTTGAAAGAACCGAAGGCGCACATTGTTGATGTGATCGACAGGCTTCATAATTTTTTTTTAATTGGTTTTCTTTGTAGTCTTCTGGCAGAGATTAATTTATCAGTTAGAATTTCAGTCTCGCGATAATATCTTGAACGAGAGTTTCAACTTGTTTAAACAAAACTGATCTGAGTCGATTTTCTTTAACACAACACTAAGATTATATTGTCAGTGGGAAGCGTGACGTCCAAGGAAAGTTTTTTACGACCCCCCTTGGCCTAAAGCGATGAATTTGGTAAATTTATTAAGAGGAATAACCCATCGTAAAAAATTAACGAGTGGTTCTAACTTGTCAGAGTTATTTTTGCATAGTTTCATTCGTTATCCTAAATGAAGATGACAACATGTAATAAAAACATTCAAGATGAATGGAGATCTCGTCAGTTAAGACTGCGTTTTGATGCAACCCTGCGCTACTTAGAGAAACAAACCTTGAACACATGGGCAAGTTAATATGTATCTGTTGGGAGGCCCTAGTAGTCCACTCAAGATTGGCCTCAATTTGAACCGTGAGATATAGTACGAAATCCCCTGCTCGTCTCTTTACTGCTATTTGGAAGGGTATACAATTCTTTTTGCTGAGGACAACGTACCTATGTTGGTTTGGTTAAGATTGTGGTTTATCAAATCGTTTTACCATCTATTACGTTTTCGTCGACCACTCTGCTTTAACCTTTATGGTAACACCTGTTTCATTCTTTGAAGAATTAAGGATTTAAGTTAATGTCGACTACAACAAGCCCCTCTACTTTTAGAGGTACTTCTAGAGTTTGACGCGCGCGCTGAAATTAGATTCACAAATTAGCTGCGTCATAGAGGGACAATCTTGCCATAGCGGAAACTGCACAGATTTCACGAATGTTTCAGACTACCAGTCGTCCTTCGCGATGTAGTTCTGACCGTTAACTAAAGCGCCTGGCAACAGGGCGCATCGCCAATTGTGTGATTTCTTGAGAAACGTCCTTCTTTAAGGGAAAGCGATCCAAGTTCTGTTGGCGCTTACGTTTGAAAGAAAATTATGTCCAGCCATAAAGATATTAATGACACCCGCTGCAATGTGTGTGGACTGATCCGTCCGTGTCCGTGTGATGCGGAAAAATCGATACATGATATCGGAAACAGGGACAAGGGAGTTGACCAACCCATCATTATTATCAACCACAGAAGAATGTCTAAAAGGCACTCATATCCTGCACCAGGTAAGATTCAATTGAAAGAAAAACAAGTAAACCACGATTGTATTGGCTCTTCTTTATTGCCCTGTCTCAGATTGCTTTAGAAAACCCACAGCGTTATTTCAGCCAGTCCGGATGCAAAATTAACAACTTTGACGAGGTCATTCATATAGCAGTTACAAGCACTTGAGATTTTGAAACCCATTTATTTCAGCTGTTAAAGCTGTGATTTAGGTCAGTGCGAAGTCAGCGAGTTGCAAAAAACTGAGCACTAGCCAACAAGATGGGCCAATCTTACCCGTCAAATAGCCTGGATAGACAATCAGATGACACGATTCACTTCACATTTCCTGCTCACAGACTTAGCCATCTGATAACTTGACTTTTCTAATTTTCAGGTTTGCACAGCCACAACGAGGCGGGAGAGGCGCGGGGCCGCCCCTCAAAAGACCAGCAATCAATCGTCGAGACCTCAACAAGGCATGCAGACCTTCAAAAGACATTGGCCGCGACACAGAAAAGCGGGAAAGCCTCGACGTTTCTCAAAGACATATTCGCTGCCAATCCAGATAACAAAATGGCTCTGAAACTATTCGGAAATAAGGCAGCAGTTCTTATAGAGCAACGTCGACAAGCGCGGAAGGGCAAAGGCGTCATTCACCCCTTCAGCACATTTCGCTGGTATTGGGACATCTTACTGATTATGTTTATCTCTATGCATGTTATTCTTCTACCTGTTAGTATCGCTTTCCTAAGCGACGATCTCTCGCTACATTGGCTCATCCTCAACGGTGTCTCGGATTGCATTTTCCTCATAGACATTTTTTTAAATTTTAAAACTGGTTTTATTGATCCCAACAATAATGATGAAGTTATTTTAGACAAAAAGATTATTCGCCGGAAGTACGTGCGTAGTTGGTTTGTCGTCGATCTGGTTTCGTCACTTCCTTTTGACTACGCCTACTTTATAGCTTCATCCTCGTCCACACAGCAAACGCTGATTAAGGCATCGCGGGCTCTTCGTATCCTCAAACTTGCTAAGTTGTTGAGTCTTCTCCGACTTCTTCGAGTCTCAAGATTAGTGCGATACATCAAGAGATTTGAGGAGGTATGTCCGTGTTAGCATGGGGAATAAGTACTAGTTTATGAGGGACACATCATCTTACATACATGTATCATTCGCGTGTTCGTGTCAAAATCTGGAATGAGATATCAAGAGAATATCTAATTTTGTCAGAGAAATCCTTCAAAAAAAAAAAAAATCAAAATGGGCTCTTCTCAACAGTCTAAGAACAGTCTAAGATTTTATATAAGATTCTTATATGGAGCCTGATGGGATAATACTAAATTTCAAACACAGCAAAATTGAAACAAATTGAACCAGTCCTACAATATCTTTCGTTCACTTAGAAACGCTAGGACTTTTTCTCCTTTACAATGAACATATATCATTTTCCCTTTTTTCTTTTCTTGATTATTTTTTAATGTCTTTTTACGTGTTATTGCTTCATTTATGTGTTATTTCCAGTGTAATCAGATTTAAACAAGTTAAATTTACTGTAGTTAAGAAAAAAAAATTGACCCGCCTCGATTAGCATCTGATATCTGCGGGTCAAAGGAATATCTGGTATATATATATATATATTATATATATATATATATATAAATAAAATATTCGTAAGTATATATTAATATCTTTATATATATATATATATATATATATATATATATATATATATATATATATGAGATCTTGAGGATGGAAGGGTTTAGAGTGTGGGAGAAAACAAAATGAGTCCCCGCATGAATGAAACCGCAGACTTTCGGAATTTGCAGTCCGATCCTCAACTATTGGCGTATTTAGTTATTGTCATACGCAATTTGTCATCTGGTAGTTTCAAATGTGACAAATGCACTGCATACGGCCGGGATTAGTAATGTCGAGTCTATCGAGTGTTTAAATAGGGTAGAAGAGTAAATTTTGAGCTCAGATGTCGAAAAAATAACACTATGCATAAAAACAATCTTATCATAGTTAAACTCAGATCTACAGAGAGGACTATGAATCCTTGAGCACATAACACATTGACTGGGCCAGACTTGGTCCGATTTTCCTTAGCAATAGAGTGCATTCTAAGAGCGTTAGAACATTCGGAGAACTCACGCGACTACTTCCCGATGGTTAATCCATTGTAAGTTACTCCCCCCCTGAAAGTTAGCCGACAGTTGACGAAGAAAAATTAGACACTGCATGAACGATGATTGCTTAGTCTACGAAGAATAACTTTTAAAAATATGACATCGAGTCATGAAATTTATCTGACGATTCACTAGACTAAACGATATTATTGCAAAGCTTACGTTTCCAAGCAAACGCCTTATCTCATACCCTTGCTACTGCTTTTGCATTTGTCATAGCTGTTGTTTCAATTCGATGTTGCAGTTGCTGAACATATCTAATGGTCAGATTCGTATCTTGAAGCTGATTGGCTCCATGCTGTTGTTGTCTCATTGGAATGGCTGTGTCCAGTTTCTTGTCCCGTATCTGCTGGAATTCCCAGAAAACAGCTGGGTCGTCATCAATGGATTAGAGGTTGTCACGATGTTAGGGCTGTGTGTCAAATAACGTTTGGTTGTAAAAGAACCAAATCATCGCCTTAAACGATGCTCGGAAATAGGACAATTTTTAACAGTGGTGGGGGCAAAGGCAAGGTCTCTCGGGGGGAGGGAGGTGGGAGGGGAAGGGAGGATAGGTACTTTTGTTACTTGACTGACGCCGAATTGCTGGGCGGTGTCGGACGACTTCCACCAATAAACGATCCCTGGATCCTGTCCTGTTTCATTTGAATGTCTTAGAAAATCTGAGAGTGCATTGGTTTTTCTTTAGAGACCAGTCATAAATTACGTTCTCTACCATATGACACTAAAGCTGCAGAAGAGACGCACCGTTTTTTTCCTTATCCCAGAAGACTGGAATGTCTGACCAAAACATTGGCAGATATACTTTCTCTGGAAAGACGCTCCCTCATTTATGTGAGGACCCTGTGTTTCAGTGCACCCTCAACCTCCCGAGGGGAGTAGTCCGGTGCACTGGAAATTGAACTTGATGGATGGCGATAACATATGTCTTGTTGTGTCTTCTAATTCAGGACCAGCCCCCAGCCATGCAGTACAGCTGGGCGCTATTCAATGCCATTTCCCATATGCTGTGTATTGGCTACGGACGGTATCCACCTCAGGCCATCACTGAATTGTGGATCACGCTGTGCAGTATGACCATAGGCGCGACATTTTATGCAGTCTTCATCGGCATCATGTCTAGTTTAATAATGTCTATTGATTCGTCAGGACGGCTTTACAACGAAAAGGTAAACAGGAGATGTTAGAGCAGTAGCACCCATGGCAATGATAACGAGAAGCTTCGACGAGATCAGCGCATGCAAATCTTTACAAAACGAAAGCTTTGTAAAATCTCTTTTATCTAATTTATAAAATAATCAAAAACCAACTGCCATGATAACTGTCTCACCATGTCTGCGAGGATCTAACCACTACAGAATGCTACAAAATGCTACAGTGCTACCAGGGCTGAAGGTCGGCCATACCTCTTGTTTTTTTGAGTCAAAAGCACTAGCCACAATACCACCGCTCAAATGCAGAGAGAGAAAATAAAAATTGAAGCTTATATGACTGGGAAGAAAGACGGGAGGGGAGGGGAGAGTTATGGGGCACGTTTAGAAACATATCATAAAGTATTGTTACTGCTTCACCTTACAGTTGGTTTAGAAACATATCTGTTATCATTAAGTTTTCTTAGTCCTCCGCCTTACATTTGAAAAAATGTTTTAAAAAGCGACTATTGGGCATTTCAGTTGAGTCAAGTGAAGGAGTATATGCGATACCGGAAACTGCCACTGCGCATTCGCCTTAAAGTGGAGGACTATTATGAACATCGTTTCCACCACAAACTATTTGATGAGGATATTATACTCAGCGAACTCTCCAAAGCACTGAGAGTGGTAAATATTCACTGATTGTTCACCTAAAATTGCCTGACGAACCTAATAAGACCAACATGAATGGCAAAAGCAATTGGCACGCCTTCCCTTAGAGGTGATCGATAAATATTGACTCCACATAACAAAGTTCCCCCTTCCCCCTAAACAATGATGACCGGTGGTGACCATTTTTTAACACCAGTAGAAGCACCAGGCAACATTGAATGGGGGAGGGGGAGGGGGAGGGGAGGGAGAGAGAGAGAGAGTTATAGAAAGTTTTGAAAAAAAATATCAAAAAGTGGAAAAGCGTGCTAAGACTTTTGCCACTCATTGTAGTTAACCCTTTAACTCCCATAAGTGATAAACATGTAACTTCTCCTTATAACATCCACACATCATCCAGCCAACATGTAATGAGAATACTAAAACTTATCAGATAGAAGTTAGTAGTCTTGATCTAACACCAAATTCTTGCAATTTATTTACAAGGAAATGCGTAGCAATCAGAGGGAAGAGTTAAAAATTATTATTATATATATAGGTATTTTCGACCGGTGAAGTAGTACCCATCCCATAGGGGAATTTTTCATGGTCATTGAAAAGCAGTGTAACAATATAATAAATGTTAACTTTACAAAGGTAATTATTAGTTTCTAAAGAAACTATTGTGTTAGGCGGGCATTTCAAACACTTCTGTCACTAGGCTTAACTAGGTGTGGCTTTTATTTGATCCTTTCTCTGCCCGTTTAGTTAAATATCAATTACTGTCCTCTTTATAGGTGAGAGAACTTTCCAATATCATTTTGCTTCCGGAGTTAGAGGTGTCTTGGTAAACTATCCAATAAGACGGTGTCATAATTCAAAGAATGGCATCTTGCCTTTTCTTCTATGGATTATTATGAGGCATTCAATTATCAAGATATATAATAAGCAGAATTAGGCACGCATTTTGATTGATTCTTATGATCTGTTAGAGGATCAATACATCGATGAATCATCATTAACCATCCTTAATAATATTTTCATCATATAAAATAAGGTGATTCTATGTTGCCGTGGGTCTCTTAAGTAATATACCAGAGAAGACACCAAAACGTGGAAAGAACATTGGTGACACACTCGGCAGCGCCTCATTTCCCAATCATTTGCCTTACCACATTTTGTCGTCATCTATGGTCTATTACTAAAACAGACGCACGACAAAAAGAAATCTATTTGCTAAATGTATTGGATGCTATACCAGCAAATTTCTATACTTGGGTTTGCAGGATATTTTGGTTCACAACGTTAGCACATTGCTTCAAACAGTACCCTTTTTCAGTAACGCCAGTAGTCAGTTCATCGAGGATATCGTTGGCGAACTGCGATTCGAGGTGTATTTGACTGGTGAATATATTTGTAAGAGTGGACGCAAAGGAGATAAGATGTACTTTATTCAAAGGGGAATTGTCGATGTTCTGACAAAAGACGGTACTTTAGCCACCAGCCTCGGGGACGGTTCACACTTTGGGGGTAAGCTGGTAGCATTTGGAAGTGAAGTGTCTCCTTACAGGACTGTTTGTTATTTATGAGAGGGGGGGAGGGGGTGGGGATCGGAAGAATTTGCAGTCGATGTTTCTGTAGCCTTCCCTTTAAACTCTCTAAGGGACGACTGATCATCCCTCCCTTTTCTCCCCTGAGAGCCATGTGATCCCGACAGAATCCTCCACCCCTCCCCTCACAGGCGATGAATAGGCTGAAGTCTTAATTGCTCGTAAAGTAAATATTTGTAAAGTAACGCAAACTTATCAAGTTAGTTGCTTCTATAAAAAAATTTGATCGTGATTGCTATCCAACCCAGAACTTTCACTCAACATTTGTTTTCTTATACTCTATACCGTAGTAATTTTTGAAAGTTAGAAACGGTGGCAGTGTTGAAAGAAAACCCTTTTACGCCGCAAGACACAAGCATGTTCGGCATACAAAATATCCGAACCTGGCGATGACTGTGGGTAATTACAAGTTGCCCTACCTTTTCCCTTCAAAACCATTCATGTATGAAAACAGCAATTCTAGGAGCTCGAAAGTCTGTTAAACATTTATCCAAAAGCTAAGGCAGGCATGGCTGTAAACTCATGCCACTCCAGTGGCAAAAGCTTTACACCTCGCTCCATTCACGCTCTTCATGTACCCTTGCCAGTAGCCTCGGTCCTCCGCCATTCACCTAACTGGTTCGGTGGCAAAGTTTCAGATTTAGAAATCCTTGATATAATGTGTATTTCCTCGCCAGAAATATGCCTCTTAACGCGAGAAGCACGCAGAGTAGCCTCTGTCCGAGCTGCGACTACCTGTAATCTGTACTCGTTGTCCTCCCTACATTTTCATGAGGTACTTCAGGAGTATCCAGATATGAAGCTCATGCTGGAGGAAGTCGCAAAAGAGAGACTCAGTCGCATAGGGCTTGAGCCGACCCTAAATGAGCCGCTGACAATGGAGAAAGAAACAGAGAGGTTAGGTAGAAGTGATATGGAAAGCGAGCTGGTAGAAATTAGGCCTGCTGGTTCTGGGTTGTGTGGGAAATTTTGTATCTGAGACAAAGACCCGCCACATAACTCAGCTGCAATAAAAGCAAACCAAGAAGGAATTCAGTCAGAGCTAGACTTAGGTCTCTTTAAGGAAAATGTCATTTTTGCTTCCCAGGATTATTACCTTGTACCATAACTTCACACGAAAGAACGACGCGAACTGAAGTGTTAGGGAAAGCTCATTGTTTGTCGTCTGAGGGGAGGGTGGGGAGGGTCGGTAGTTGGCAGTTACAATTTGTATGATCCCCCTACCGAGGTAGCTCTCTGTAAATACCAATTAAGTCTGTTAACGACGACTGATTACCCCTACGTCCCCTCTGAAAATCACGTGATCCCTCAAAATTCCTTCGATCCACAACAGGCCACAAACAAGGACAGGTCCCTTCGTAATGTAAAAAGGTTAAAAGTTGGTGACAAGTTGCAACAGTGAGGTTTTCAGTGAGTCTTAAGTCGTAATATTACACTCAAACTGTATCTTTGAAATGCAACACGGTCTTATGTAAAATTTAAATTTAACACTTTTCGCAGGGCACTATTCAAAGCAGAGGAAGACTCCCAAACGAAAGCTCTTAAGCTTCATCCCATCCAAAAAGAACCGTCTACTTCCAAGAAGACTACTCCTCTTCCGCAGTGCAAAAAGGCTGTCACGGCTTCAGATGCACCACAGGTTACCAATGTAGTAGCTGTTCGAAAGCGTGCCGCGTCTTTATCAGCTGCGCCAATGGATACCCCTCCTTCAGCTGGTTCATGGGTTGCCTCTTCGTCTACCAACCAACAGCCTGAGTACACATCTCCACCACGAACCGACAGCCCTTTGCCCACGAACAAGGGGAAGATTCCTCCATTCCTAACAAAAGCGTTCTTTAACACTGTTGCACCGGGATTGTCGCTTTTCGCGCAAACGCAGGAGCCTGAATTGGACGTCGTTGTCGAGGAGTACAGTGACGAAGAAGACCCGGATGTGATCGCAATCATGGCAGACTTTTAAGATTTGGATATTTGCACGTTTATCTATTCTAATGGCGAGTTCCACGTGGAATCTCGTTACTTTACAAAGGGACGTGTGGTGGGCCTCTTTTTAGCTCACGACAAACCTTTAAATAAAGATTATTAATTTTTCTGCAACACTTTAATGTGTGAGTTCAAATGTCTTTGCCATAAAGCCTATAACGAATTCACTTTACCTATGACCTTATCAACGTATATGTTTGAGAGTGATTCGCTAAAATATTTTTAGTGCCATTAACCCTAAAAAATAGGGCTTGGTTTTTTCCCCACGCTCCACTTCTTTAAATAACCAAAACGGATACTTAATTTTCTCCGTTACGCTTTGTAATTTTAAGGCTTTAGTTTACTACTGTCCACTTTTTTTTTGCACAAAAACTGTTAGTTTCATTTCATAGAGTTAAACATTTTTTGCTTTTCAAACAAACAAGAATGAATGAAATGTTAACAAGTTTTCTTTTTGTAGCATTGTCATTCGAGTCTCCTTTTCATTTACTCCATCTTCTTACCGCGCAGAAAATAGTCTCTCATTCATTCCTGATTTCGTTTTTTCGCTGAAATAGCTTGTCTGTTCATAGTTCCATGACATCATTGAAGTCTCTATGAGTGCTCCTCAAGTTTAAACTTATCCCTAGTCTCCGTTATTGATCTTTGAAAGCGAGAGAGAGATTGGAACGAGTCAGGGAGGTACGCGCGCGACCAAGAGTTCCAAGGGAAGGCGACCCATCTCTCTTCGCGCGCCTATCAATAAAAGGAACTAATGAGAGATCGCTGGGTACGAGTTCACCAACATAAATGTGTTGATAACTAGCTCTTTTTACATTTCGTATTTACAGTAAAAAGGTGTCATAACTTAATTAAATTAATCAGCACTTAAAAGGTGGAACAACAAAGAACGATGCAATGGGATGAGTTTAAGGGAGACGGCAACGCATTACATTTGGTGAGTTTTTTTTAGGAAGGGTAACCCCAAAAATATTAAGATAAAGGGAGCCTGAAAATTTTGACTATCGAGGGATTTCAGTTTAAATGGGAAAATTCCCCTTTGTAACGCCACAGGAGAAACTTCATTATTTTTTGAGACAACGTGACCTTTCAATTAGGCCTGTGTTATGAAAACCGGTCTAGAGTTTGGCTTGTTAGATTATGCAGCTGTCTTTTGGTCAGCATCATTGTTCTGAATAGCTTCTAGGACATCCATGGCCGCCGCTGGGATGCGTGTTCCTGAGAAAAGAACAATAAAGAGCAACTTAAGTTTGGACAGAAAATAGAGAAAATTGGGGGAAGGAAAAGGACTTGAACAAAAAAATACATTCATGCTACATCACCACACCACAGGAGGCTTTCAAATAAGTGACGTGATCGAGCTATTATCAATTGAGTATTGGAAATTATCCAGGTGAGCATTGGTTATACTATAATTCGTTACATGATTGGTCTACAAAACCACATTCTCACTCACTCAAATGTAAAAGAAAAACCAACCGTAACTTGGTTACTCGCGTTTTCCCGCGTTTAAACAATTTTCTTGTTTTTACTTCGAATTTTCTTGAGCTCTCCAGGGTGCTTCTTTCGTTCTGATTCACTGCTGTGATTACTTTGCTTTGGTTTTAGAACACTTAAACCAAAGGTGCTTTCTCTCTCTTTCTCACGCGAAACTCGTAACGTCACCGCGCAGTTTTCAACTCACACATGCGCCATCGCTTACACTCACCGGGACCGAAGATGCAGTGAACTCCAGAATCATAAAGGAACTGATAGTCTTGAGGTGGAATAACACCGCCGCAGACAACAACGATATCGCTGTAAAGAAATCAGCACACACAGACACACAAAAAACGTGATAATCAGCTGGTGACTATACTCAGTTTGAGTGGTACGATATCAATTAAACCTTTCAATCCTAAGAGTGACGGGCTTGTAATTTCTCCTTGTAGGATCATCCTTAAATCCAATGCGAACGTTATGAGAATAGAGAAAATGATCATCTGTCTAAGAAGCTCCAGACTGTCAAACACTAGTCAATACTATAGGAAACGTACAGAGAACAGTGGCAAGAAAATAACTATTGATGTTATGGTGTAAATGGTAAAAAGTAGCTTTGTTTGAGCATTCAAATGATCAGAAACAACCCAAGTTTTTTTTTTACCCCCAAGAAGCTCGACCAAAATCTGCGCCAAATTGCAAAAAATGACGACTTTCTTGCAAACGATTCCTCACATTTAGCGGGATCAATTCGAGTTCTCTTTCAACATCCTCCTCATTTTGGTTGGCTGTTGTGAAAGCCTCGACTTCAAGTATTCCCGAAACGCGTTCAAACATGTCTAAAAGGTAAACTTTCACGATGACCCCCTCCCTTCCTCCACCCTTTCCCCTACTACAAAACCCTCAAACTTACCCTCTTCCCATCGACTTCATCTGAGATATTAATTCAGGAATCAGGGTCTTGTGTCCAGCAGCCTGGGAACTAATCCCCACCACATGCACATCCGCGTCCACGGCTTGTTGAGCAACTTCATTAGGAGTCTATGACGAGAAGAAGAGCAATTTGCTTAACGCACATCATTTCCACTCAACTTAGGCATTCCTTTCCAGGGCATCGCCCCAAAGAGGTCGCCCACCTATAAGGAAAAATTCATGACCTAGTCTTTCTGAGCAGACTATCGAATTACTTGACGCTTTTGGAGTAAGGCCACTCACCTGGAAGAGAGGTCCAATGTCGACATCAAATCCCAGATCAGCGAATCCAGTAGCGATAACCTTTGCACCTCTATCGTGACCATCCTGACCCATTTTAGCTACAAGGATCCTGGGTCGACGGCCCTCCTGTTCCACAAAGGTCTGGGTACGAAATAGCGATCACGCCCTTAATTTAACAGTGTAAGTTAAGCGTACGCGTAGCCCACATATGTGCTCCAAATTCTAATTAAAACAGTCGGAAATTTAACAAGCTTTCGAGAAAGGTGACAACGATAACGGCGCTTCTCTCTCCAACTTGGTAAAGGTCCAATTCGCAGACTGGGAGTCTGAATAAAAGGCATATCGCTACAACGTCACCGCACGCAATGAGCCCGATAAAGACCTAGCTTAGAATATACTTCTCTTTAGAGGCAAGATCTGAGGTATGATTCCCCAACGGAACTCATTACGTTTTTCTCATCTTCCTTAATTTATACAGCATAGAACACTGAGAGGGCTACTTCTTGAAAGTCTGCTCGTGACTGTTTCTTTAATTTTTCCGATTTTCAGGCCATGTAAGACAGCAACTCACCTCAACTTTCTTCATACACTGGCTGATTTCATCAGATTCGCCAAACTCTGTTTTGTAGGCACCGCTGACCATGCGATCACTGGCGACATGCCTTCCAACAACCTTAAATCGGGAAGAAAATAAGTCTGTCTGTGTCTACTCGCACTTTATAAATCTTGTGACATTTCCATTCCGCTCTTACATGGGCGTTGAAACTTGTTAAATTTGGGTTCTCCAAATTTATGGTATATAACTACAACTTAACCGTTGAAAAGGAGAAAAGGAACATAGGCTGAACATGAAGGAAGCTTGACTGACTCGTCTGGCAACCGAGGGAAATCAATGGCGTTCTCCGGCCGAGGACTTATGCGCATAGACGCACTAATTAACTTCCATTTTCATCACTTACCCTTTCCATTGCCTCGGTAATCTCGCCCACAGTGCAACGAACCCTTGATGCCTTCAAAAACAGAGGAAAAAAGGCAAGAACATATTACCTTTTACCTCCGTTGCATGTAATCATGCACACCTCAAAGAAATACAAACCGCCTTGCAGCAAAGTCAAAGAATACATGCGTTACAGGCAAGGTAAAAATTGCAATTGTGAAAACATTTAACACGTACTTAGCCTGCTGATAGACTCTTATTTTTATAGGGACCTTAAGCAGTCAGGACAGCAACGCTAAGGAAGAAGTTCTGCCCATTTCATCGTTTTTTCGAATTTTTCTGCGACGTCCTTATTGCCATCGCTGTCGTGGTTTGCTGAAGGTCCCTGATGGCGCTGCAGGACGCACGTTTCTCCGTCCGCAGTAAGAATTGAGACAAGTCGGGGAGAAGCTAGCCGAGGGTCTGGCGCTAATAGTTATCCACGCTAGATCCCTTGTTGACCTCGCGCCGACTCGCGTTGCTCAATGCGAGTGCAAATAAATTGATGGGGGCCTGTCCGCCAGCTATCGTGTATTTGACTTCGAAATAGAGATAATCAAAGATGAAAGATCATCGCAGATATACACAATTTAAAGCAGTCAACATTAAACCTCAAAAGAAAATCAGCCTTGAAGAAGGTTTCAAACTATATCGCGGTATGACATCATTCAGGATGGGTTCGAATCCCGCTCCAGCTGAAATTTTAGTCGGGTTTTATTTTCTCAAAACCACGAAGACCTTTCACCAATAAAATAACTAATGTAAATGAGTATGAGCTCTAAAGATTTTTACAAGCCGCAGTTTGTGTTTCTTAAATATGTTCTTGTTCTATAACTCAAAGATACAGATGCTCTTGTCTGATATTAAACCAATCTTTAGTAATCAGCGTGCTTTGTAACACAGATTCGTCATTTACATAAGCTGGTCACCGAAAAGGAAACGTTGAAAGCTTACCTTAACAGCAAGGTCAAGAAGATTCCCTTCACCCGTTTTGCAGCATTCTGATATGGCATTCATAGCAAGATTCACCTGCGGTGAAAAGAAAGCAAGTTTCAATGAACTTGTTTACTCAACTCTGCAAAGCAAAACGTTTAGAATAGTCCATTTTACAGTTACGGACTTGGTTGCCAAACCTTTGAACAGGAGTGAGGCTAAGGGTGACCTTGTTATGATATGTCTCTATCACAACAAGGTCACCTTCAGCCTCACTCCAAATCAAAGGTTTGGCAACTAAGGACACAACTGTAAACTGGCCTATTGGTGAACTTCCACACTAGATGTACGTTAGCGAATAAAAAATTAACAATGGATGCCACTCTTTCGCATAAGCGGGGAGATTTAATCTGGCCCTACGCACAATTTGTGGCCCAGTAGCTTGTAAGGGAAATTTTGGGTCACAAAGACTAGGTTCGAACTCTGCTTACTGGATCTTGGACAGGTCACTCTTTCTCTCTCAAAGCATTTCTCTACTCAGGGCACCAGAAAATTGACCGACATTCCGTACAGTGGGAGTTCCAATACTCTTAGCTGCTTTATCTAAGGAAACCGCAGTAAACTCCGACTTTTGAGCACGGTTCGTAGGCAGACTATTTTCCAACTAAGGTAGAGACCGCTCTCTTGGGAGAGTTCCGTTACTACTTAAAACAAACATTTCAAGTCTTCACCTCGTCTTGATTTCGCGTCTCCTTGATTCGCTTAATTTTCTCGAGCTGAGAGAAAGCAAATGCACCAAATTAAGAATAGCAAAAAAAAGATTTCTACAACGAGTTGTTCGAAACTTGATTGAGACAAAATTTCAACTGTATAATAAAAAATTTGTAAATAAATAAGTACACATTTAAGTAATGTGATAAATAAAACGTTACTTTGTCAAACTTTCCTAAAAAATATTGAGGTACCTTCAAAGTTTATTAGGGAATTTAAGATGTAGGGGAAATTTCGCCTAAAAATAAACTTCCATTTCTACTAATAATTTCGCCAGTACTCGTTGGGTTTACTTTCTAAGTGTGCGCTAAACTTGAAGATTTCACTTTGTTGTTATGCATGGGAAGGTTAAGAAATGTACAAAGTTCCAAAACGCACGTGCTGAGCTTTTGTTATGCAAATTAAATCTTTTGTTTTGCTACGTTGCCCGTTGGTGTCGCGGTTGTGGTTTTTTTTTCTTTTCTCAAAGTCCCTATCAGTCAAGTCAAAGTCTGTCGAACCGAAAAAGCGAAAGATCTCAAGAAAAGCAACGCTCCCGCTCAGCTCTCTTAGACTTCTTCTTGAAAACGTTCACGCTTCGGGTAAACTCTCTGATCCAGAACAAAATTATGTAAAGGAATTGGTTCATATTTTGAGAAAATTTAAGGCAAAAAATTAGTCTTGACAGATACCTGGCTTTCTCGCACTTTGGTGTTATCCACAACAAGCACGTCTATTTCTTCTTCTTTGGCCAAGCGGTATTTATTAACACCGACGATAGTTTCTAAGAGAAAAAAACTGATTTTATTCACCGATCAAGGCGAACTTGATCGCCGGCGAAAATTACCGATATCTGACATGCCAGACATCGGCGAAAATCGCAATCGCTGCACTGGGCACACGTGTGGCGATTTTCGCCGATTGCCGCGCTCAGCGTATAAAATTGCCAAGTGTGTCACTGACTTTAGAGAAATCAGTCCGCATGGCAGGCAATCGATTGAACTGGACGCGAGTAATTAAGACCGGTACTTGCAGGAGAAAGTTACGTGTGCTACAGGCGAGTAAAAGCCACAAGTATAGAGAAACATGCAATCAATAATTTCCATCGGTGCGTCACGACTGACAACCATGTGTACTTCGATGGGTTTCCTAAACTGTAGAGGAAACAAAAAGACAGCCTTCTCTTCGCTGATCTCCCTTGTCTACTAGGTGACATGCCAGACTTGGAGAGGAAACTGATTTTGCCACATTCGAAATTCGACAATGTAGGTGACTTAACACGGAAACAAAAAACGGTTTAAAGGGAATTCTACTCGGTTTATTTATCTCGCTTTTCAGTTAATTTTTAACAAGTCTGTACCCATCACCTATGCCTATAAAACGTTGGGTAAAGAGAAGAATAATATCATATGTCTAGGATTCTTGACGGATTTGAAAATCAATTGTTGCGAAAAGTTTCTCAAAATAAGCGAATCAATTATTTCTACCTGTATTCAAATCTTCAGAATACAACCACATCAGCACATTCGACCTCCAAGATGTTCAATAGTTACCTGATCCCGAGTCAATCCTTGCCTGTCGCTTGGCTGCACATTCCTCAATTCTCAGTTTCGGCATTCCAGCAGCAACAGCTTTAGCCATACCTCCCATTTCTTCAACCTGGTTATCAAATTCTAGCAGTAAACTGTCTTATTTTATTAACAAGGTCCGGAAAAAAATCATTGGGTGAGAGAATCATTGTTGTTTAAACGCTTCATTTGGGAATTGGGCTTCAACTTATATCACTCCACAGAAAGTACAATTTAACTGTAACCATAACATCAGCTACATCTTACTATAACAGCGCATGCCACAAACTATAATTCATCCCGTTTTTTAGGCTCAGATTAATTAAACCTGCATAATTTCGGGCATAATGCTATGGTCAGAGTACCGAGAATGATGCCGGTATATTCACAAAAATTATTCAGCAAAAACCTGTTAAAGTACGTCCTAAGTACTTTCACAATGAAGTTTTCAGGGTCGTTTTCAGCATATACGTCTCATATGCAGTTTCCAGTACTTTTCTGTAACTTTTTTAGGGTAGGTTACTTTATTGAATGCCAGGTTACCACCTCACGTACTTAACTAGAGATAGATATGTTTAGCCCTGAGAATTAATTCCAATAAAATGTTTTGTTCTACATTTCAGTTAGGCCCTAGAAAGTTTCAGGGAGGGAGGGGGGGGGGTGGGGGATTGAAGGACTCTTTAACGCTCTTAAATTGAAGTTTTAAATGGAGGTTGATACAAAATCATAATCAAAATCATCATTTTGAGGATAATGCTTTGTTTTCGGGGGGTGACGCTCAAAAGCGCAATGCTAGAATTTTCGAGCATAGTATATCTGACCGCACCGCTTTTCTTCATATTATAATGTTCCGTGATTATAACTACACTTTTTCGTCCCACTTGCCGAAAACCACTTTCTCTCGCAGTTGCCAAAAGCCACTTTTTTTCACGATTGATAAAAGCCACTACTCTCGCTCAAGCCTGGAATTTTTCCTCCGTTTGCTTAAAAGCTATGCTGTTTCCTTCTCCCTTTTTCCCACGCTATTTCTCTACAGCTTTCCACAAGTCACAGTTTTCCCGCGCTATTCACCAGTAAAGTTCCTTACCACCCTGTTCACATAGTCACATTCAGCCCCGCACACGCTTTACGCATCCAATGACTACTACCGGTTCTTTCTGGCATAGGTCTTAAATTACTAACCTCGTTAATAACAGCCAGGCCTTTTTCGTATATCTCATCTGTGAGACACTCCATCATGTGCGATCCACCCCATGGGTCTGCAACCTAAGAAGAAAAAATTCAGGTGAGTAACGATGTCACATTTCTTTATCTTTACATCTGAGTTAGAAAAAGTTCAAAAGAAATCAGTAAGGAAAATTCATGATTTAAATGGAAAATCAATCGAGGATTACATTAGGAATGCCAGACTCCTCTTGAAGAATTATCTGCGTGTTACGAGCAATCCTGGCACTGAAAGGCGTGGGTAGTGCCAAGGCCTCGTCGAACGAGTTGGTATGCAAGGACTGGGTTCCACCAAAAACAGCTGCCATCGCCTCAATTGTTGTCCTGATAATGTTGTTGTATGGATCCTAATTGTAGACAAAAATAATAGACACAGTCTTGCATATACTACATCTCAATTGAGGTCCGCTACATCATATCAATTTTAACTTGTGAATAGCTTGAGAACTGCATTTGTGGAGAAAAACGACCCGTACATTAGTTCATGACAAATTTGGCAACTGCAGTTTTCCATTTTGCCCGATCCTATAACAAGTATGTGGAGAACGCGGCGAGAAAACCTCATATTTTTTTGTCTAAATGGAATTTATTTCTCGAAGACAAAAAGGCGTTTGTAAACAAAACGTTCAACCTTTAGGAGAAAATGTTTCTCTACAAAATCGAAAGGAATTTGTTAAGAATTTTGTTGCATGATTCTGACATCATTTTGCGGAAAAATGAGAAGAAACTCTATTGACTGGTTCTTGCTCTGAATCTTTCATTTGAGGTGTCTGTTACCTTGCTAAAAACAACTAAAAAACTACAACAAAAGTTAAGACGCTACGCTACTGGAATTGATAATTAAATCATGACCAATGAAATTGAGTTACTGTGTTTTGCCCTTGAGATAGCAGTCATTTTTATATCTAGCAACCACTTTTTTAGGGAAAAAAATGTGCAGAGAAATTCACTACCTGCTCGGTGAGAGACCAGCCAGAAGTCTGGGAGTGAGTCCTCAACATGCAGGACTTCATATTCTTTGGTTTGAAATTTTTCTCAATCTGACGAGCCCACAGTCTACGGGCAGCTCTCATCTTTGCTATTTCCATGTAGAAATTCATCCCAATTCCCCAGAAGAAGGACAGACGGGGTGCAAAACTGTCAATGTTCAGTCCAGCTTTGAGTCCTGAAAGAAGATGGCAAGTCAGAAGAGTGATGGGCCACTGGTTTCATAACTTTATGTAAGACAATAAAAACATTCCACGAGAAAACAACTAGCTTCAACCCTAAAACACTATTCTCTTGCTCTTCATTGTAGTTATTATTATATAATACTTCAAAGTCTTAAGATGACCCCTACAGACACACCTTTGATCAGCAGGAAAAATTAAAAAGAGCTTCCATCACTATACAAAGTACATGACTTCTCTCTCTGTACTTTACTCTACCAGTGTTCTTCCATTACCTGTTCTGCAGTACTCCAGGCCATCAGCTAGAGTGAAAGCCATTTCCAACACAGCATCTGCTCCAGCTTCTTGCATGTGGTAGCCAGAGATGGAAATACTGTTATACTTTGGCATATTCTGTCAAGAAAAGAAGTATTGGAAAAAAAAAATTGAAAATAAGTATCAGGATGGCTATGATGACAGTCAATTTAACCTAAATACTATTACCAGTACCAAGCAAGGCAACGCATGACATCTGGTGATTATCATTCTACTCTTCCCCTTGGGATAGGAGACTGGTGTTATCTACTGTAATTGACTTCCATCATTAATCATTCATTAAGCTGAAAGATAGACATTTTATAGCTGCATGTACTATGTACCTGTGATGTGTAAGAGAAGATATCCCCAATGATCTTCATGGATGGTTCAGGAGGAAAGATGTAAGTATTGCGCACCATGAATTCTTTTAAGATATCATTCTGGATGGTCCCTGACAGCTGCTCTTGTTTTACTCCCTGAAAGTCAAGTCGCAAATGTAACAAACTTCTACTTCTAAAAGATCTCATTCATTAATAATTAACTCTAGTTTACGCTGTGAACTTTGAACTTAAAGTTGGCTGATGGCAATTTCCCCAAAAATCCTATGTATCCTTGAGGAGATTCGGAGTAACCTTGTGATGATGTATGTATATACAATGTACAGGTCTTAATTATTTTACTAGCTCTACAAGCATGCAATGCAAGACCAATCCTGTATTCTAATTGATTAACCCTGCTGGTAAAATGGGCCAGTCTTACCCACTGGGGATAACCTGCTTCAATCTTGCAAACATGACAAAAGAGCTTGGCTGGTTTAAACTCTCTATTACCTCAAGGTAACTTGATAATGTTCCAAGAAAAAGTTTTCGAGAAGTTTTGACACCAATTAACAAAGTCACTTACACATCCTTAGAGAGTCAAATCAAAGAAAGCAACAATGAAAACATGTTCCTGGAACTTGTCCATAACTTTGATGGCATTATCCCTTTACTGTATACTGTGACAAAATGCTTTATTGAATTAGCTTGTTTGGCTATAGTGGCCCCATGTTGACCTGTCTCATGACTTGGAATTTATGAACTTCAACTTTGTCCCCCATCCATAACAACACAAAAAGAACTTCGCTGACACCCAAGCCTTTGGATTTCAAGCTTGATCAATGACACAATGACACTTGACACTGTATACCATGTGTCATAATACTTACTTGTTCCTCTGCTGCCACAATATACATTGCCAACACTGGTAAAACAGCACCATTCATTGTCATAGAAACTGACATCTTATCCAAAGGTATATCGTCAAATAGCATCTAACAAACAATCAACACTTTTGTTTACTGGTAAATTTGCTTACATTTGTATTTGCAATCATTTCTTAAAATGTTAATGATATTTGTTTTCACAATGTTTTGAATCTGCCTCCTTCCTCAAGATGCCACCTTAAAGTTGATGGATTTTGCCAATGCATCTACATCATTGTTGCTGATCAATTCACATCATGCAATGATTTATTTTGGGGTTTGGAATTGTTCACCTTGAATATACTGCCGAGCATGCCACTGCTTGTGACGAAGTGTTCAATTGTAGCACACCAGTGAATCACAACATGATCTGAGTGGCAATTAAAATGCAAACATCATATTTGAATAAGTCAATATATACCTTCATGTCTTCTACTAAATCCACTGCAACTCCAGCCATTCCAACATCACCATGAACCCTTGGGTTGTCTGAATCATAACTAAGATAAATATCTAGATGTAATTGGAAAAGTTCTAAATTCCTCAATTGTGATTGGTTTTAAAAACTTTTTTCCTTTAAATAACTTGCCACCACAAGTTGTTGTTTAAATCAACCAATCACATTTAAAATTGTAATTTAAATCAACAACTCATAATTATGTTTTCAATCGCCATAGAAACAGTGTACAGACTCCTAAATTGGGGCTTTTCTTCTTTTCTCAGAAATTGTAATTTTTATGTTGATTAAATGGTAATAAGACTTTGTGGATTCCAATTTAGTCTGTAATTATACTCCTGATAACAAATCAGACTTCTGCTGCATGGTTGTCCAATTTTGCTATCACTCGTATGATTACAGACCAAATTGGACTCAACTCAGTCGTATTAGCATTACTTAATGCTTTGTTTACAGAGAGAGACCTGGGTCAAATGCTAACCTTAAGAGGTGCAAGACCATGTGTAACAAAATTTAATTACATTTGCTTTAAAGTTTCATGTTATGCACAAGAGACAATGATTTACTCTAGAATTTCTCAGTGCCAATATTGTGCCAGATCTGCCTTTAGCCGGTTTTCAGTTTTAAGTGCCATTTTGCAGACAAACTTGGACAGATACAAGTCTTTAGCATTTGATCATGTCTTAGTTCTTTAATTTGCAACTGTTTTATACCCAAAATATAGGAAAACATGTAATCTCCCTTTATTAATGCTTCAGATTGTGTCATTACTAAATCACTACTGAAACTTCCAAGTGTTTGTGACATGTGTTCTCTTTTAAAATTGCTGTTTCACATTCCTCCTTGGTCCAGTTACTGTACATGCTCCTTTCTCTGATGGGTTTTCTGGACTGGTTTTCTCCATAACAAAAGTTTCATTGAGGAGTAAATTGACATACTCTACATGTAATTTGATACACTCCAGGCAATAATGTGACTGAATTACATCTATATACCATTAAGTGTCTTCATTCATTTATCTATAGATACAATTTGCTCACCCTCTATGTGTAGCAAGATCAAATGCAACACTTAGTCCCTGCTGTCCAGCCTTTATATTGTCACGGTAAAACTTGTTACTTTCCTCAACAGTACTAAAACCTGCATACTGCAAACAGTAAAGGAATTTCTTTAAAATAATTGGCTTTAATTTACTATCAGCTGGGCTAATTCACATATCATGCTCTTTATTTCACTTATCTCCCCAAGAGTAGACTGGGCTGGCCAACATGATTGATGAAAGAAGTTTTCTCAGTTAAATAAATAAAGTGAAATAAAAACAATTGTGCTGGCCAGATCTGATAAGATCTAATTATAGGGATCTCAACCTCAGGATTAGCAGGGTACTTGGTGGTGGGAATCAAAGACAATCTACTCAGAGATTTCTTTTGAAAACACTGACTTGTATAACCTTTCCAGATACATGCATTGATCTCTGAGAATTTTAGAGGAACACTATCTATCTTCTAAAATAGCAATTTCAATCCCAATATTTGATGTTTCATTTTTTATGGTAAACAGATACAGAAAGAAGAAATTGTGATATTCTCACAACTTCAATTTAGAAATTGTCTTTATTGTGTCTGAAAACTTTAACCCCTAAGTGTGACTAGCATGTAATTTCTCCTTACAAAATCACACCAGAATCAAACATCAAAGTTGCAAGAATCAAAGAAATGATCACTAACTTAAGAACCTCTTGATTATTAAACAAATTCTCCTTGCCAGCATGCTGGGAAATGTATAGTGAACAGTATGGAGAATATGCATACTGAAGTTAGGGTGTAATGGCCAAGCAAAGCTTGTGTAGCTCCTTACATCTCCCTTGATCCACAGCCTAAGCAGGACTGCTTAACAAGGGTCATTTTGAGTCAACTGATAAATTAATGGACTATATTTCCACTATTCCCCAGTAACAATACTACTCTTCAAGAGATGTGGTGACCTCTTGGTGCAAGTTAACCCTTTAACTCCCAGAAGTGATTCATATGTAACTTCTCCCTACAATATCCATCCACTATCCAGCATACAGGTAATGAGAATACTCAAATGTATCAGGTAGAAGTTGTTTTCTTAATCTAACACCAAATTCTTGCAGCTAATTTACAAGGACATGTGTTGCAGCTATTGGGGAGAATTAATTTAATCAGATCCTTGCAGTTACAAGCCTAAGGTTGATTAGATGTATTATATTCAGTTAGAGACCCAAAATCAAAAGGTCCAGGTTTGTGCCCAGATGGAAGTCACAGTTTTATATCTTACCATTACAGTACCTCTCTTCATCAAGGAGAGAAAATGAGCAGAAGAAGGAGTAATACTCCTTTTTGTCTCATTATTACAGAAACTGAGGTAAGCTCTGGCAGCTGTCAGAGTCTGACTCACTTAACCCTTTAACCCCCAAGAGTGACTGGCATCTAATTTCTCCTTACAAGATTGTCCCTGAATAAAACACTAAGGTCATAAGAACAAGGGAAATGATCAACAACTAAATAAGCTCCTGATTGTTAAACAAATTCTCCTTTTCAGAACCTTGAAAAAAGTGTAGAGAAAGTATGGAGAATATGCATACTGATGTTAGGGTGTAAAGGTTAAATTAGAATTACACCTTACACCTCACCATCTTTCATCTTCTGTGAGGTCTTCAATTAACATACCTGTCTGATGGTCCATGACCGGTTAGTGTACATGGTAGGGTATGGTCCCCTGGTAAATGGAAAATTTCCAGGTATTTCTTCCTCAGAGTGCTGTGTGTCTGTTTTAGTATACACAGGTTTGATATCAATACCCTGTGTAAGGTGGTAAATATCTCATTAATCAGTAGTTTCACCATTATTTTTCATGAATCATGGAAAAAGCATTGTTTATTGCAAGCCTTAGTAAAAGACAACCTACTACTAATTATCTGCACAGCCCAGTCGGCACTTGCTTTGTTGACTTTAGTAAGTCTATCTTGTTTGTTGTTTGTCATTAAAAAGACATAACCATAAATGAAAATGTTAAAGGGCCACAACCAGGATAAAACATAGAAAAAAAAAGTTTTTAAGAACAATCTCTTGCTAAGATGATTAAACAGCTCAAAATTTTTTAATTGTTTATACCAAAGGTTGTTCTTAAAAAAGTTTTTAAACCACAACAGTTACTCTAACTATTATTGCTGGTTATTGCTGAACCATTATTACCTCAGGAGTATGCCATGTCAACTTTTTTTCTGGATCAGCACCTTTTAACTGCTTCTTTGCCAGTTCAGCCCATTCTGGATGCAAGGGCTCTCGATGAAGAGAGCGTTTTCCTACAACCTAAAACACATACAGTCTACATTAATTGCACTTTTTGAACAAGTCTACACCTGTGTCTTTGAGGATCTATAGAGCAAACTACCATATTTAACCCTCCTCATCCAACAACCTTAGTAGCCACTATCTCCAATTTAGAGGGTTTGTTATTCTTTGAAGGACAAATCTTGATGCAAAAACATGCTGTTGCAAGCGGTGAATGGGGCAGGGAAGGGGAGGGGGGGGCACCCAAAACACAATACTTTCCACAAATGTGACAAATGTTTCAATGGTGAGAAGATGTTATGATAGTTAATAATAGTAATAGGACCAGGTGAAGTCCATTGCTTAGGGTTAGTAATCATATAAGTGATTAACAAAATCAGACAACAGTGAAGGGGGAGTCCAATTTGTCAATCACTTGTATGATTACAGACAGAATTGGATGACATGAAGTCCTGTTACCAATTAATCATAACCATTACAATTTCCAAAAAAAGATAAATTAAGGACCAACATCTCAAGTTGGGACAATGTCTAAAGCAAAAAATTTGGAAATATCCCAGTTTTTTTTTTGGGTAAGTGGTTGTTGCTATGGTTATTGTGATCAATTCTGTGATTGGTGGATTTAGCTGAGTGTACTTAGAATGATTGGCTGCTTCAACTGTCTGATTACAGGCGTCTGATTACAGCCAACTGTCTGATTACACTGCTGATGCACCAAAGCTTTTTTTGTATGCAGGTGTAAACTTTTAGCAAATCCACGATTAAATTTTAGCACGGTACCCTACGATCAAAACCTATCAATAATTTGGACGAAGACTTTTAAGATCTAATGATCGCACGTGTAACGAAACGATTTAAAGTGTTAAATAAAAATCGACAGGAAAGACCCTAATCTCGTAAATATTTTCAAAACAAGCTCTGAAAAACGAAACATCTCTAGCTACCTTTCGGGAAAAGAACTATAATGAAGAATTAGTCTTTCAGACGAGGGTGAATTTCTGATTATGTAGGTCACATCACGTCTTTCGTTCATTTGTTCTTGAAAAAATTAATCATACTTAAATCTTCACCTGGTATGCTGTTGACAGTGGAATAAAAACGCTTTTACTTCCAAACCTCGCACAGGTCAACATGATACTAAAAGCAAGCCGATGATTGTTCCCTTTTACCAAGCAGACGTCATCATTAACCTTGCGATACATAAGTTACAAGAAGTATAAACTGAAAAAAGGCACATACAGCTGGCCAACATGTGGCTCGTGTACTGCAGAATGTCACGCAACAGCCTCGATCATTGCAAACAGAAAACATGTGCAGAAACACGACAGGGCACAAGAAGAGCAACGACGATGGGAAGTTAGAGACCATACCGGTAAAAGAAATTTACTCCAGCAGTAACAAAAAATTAAACATGGGAGCCCCTAGTTTTTCTTTGGTCCTGTGAACGTGTTGTGAAAATGTTCCTTGAAACTCAGTTTTTCTGTTTGATTTCCATATTTTTTTAACTGTTTATACTAGGATACAATGGCCCACGGCTATTTATATATCCAGCTTCTTGTATATGTGTAGGCTTCTTTTTGCTTTTCAAATTTCAATTGTCTTCCAAGAACAAACCGTCACGAAAGCACTGGAAACTAGTCACGAGATGCGCCCTGATAGTCAATGGCGTACACTGTTCACGTGACTTCAAAAAAAGAGCGGGAAATTTGACGCCGGCGACGCAGCCTGTCCTGAATCTCGATGATTCCTTTTTCAATTTTCGTTGCTTGTTTCGATGGATCCTTTATATATTTGGTTCAGATTTTTCCTACATAATGAAAACAAAGAGCCATATGGCGTTAAAAATTGTCGAGGCAAGACTGTTGCACAACCATTGTAATAAGTAGGGTAATTTAGTATTATTAACTGGGTTGATAACGTAAATTTTACTTTTCTCTCTGGGTCCCGCTTCCTTTTCCAGTTGCTTCTGCCCTTCTCTTAGCGTCGTGGCTCTCTTCACCTTGGAACCCTCATGAACAAAATATTCCGGGTAAGAAATGCATTACTTTTATTCGACTGCCGTTTGAAAGGGTGAAAAACTCAAGCATTTTGGGTATCAATTAAACTCTAAAATCAGCAATATGATCGTGCCCTCCTAAGTGGACCTAATACCAACCGCACTTACGTTAAGGACTGTCAAATCTTCAAAATAGACATTTCGTGAGAAAAAAGACTGGTCACGATATAGAACAGAGGAATCGTGAAAAATGGAGTACTTTCAGCCATGAACTGGAGGTGGAAACTATCTATATCGTTATGCTAAGACTGGAATGAATGTGTAGCAATTAGAATTTGTATTTCTATTCATTGTCAAGAAACTGCGAAACAGATAATAACCTCACAGCACAACAGTGTTGTCGGCAGGGTCCCTTACGTTGTGCGCAGTCTTTCGCTTAACGAATTTAGCGCATAAGTATTCAAGAAGGGGACAAAGTTTCAAAATCCACCCTGTTTGTATCATGAATTTCACAGTACAGTTCAACCTCAAGCGTCTGTGGCAGAGATATCTCAGAAAGACAACGCGTGCGTAGTTGTGTGAATAATTTCCGTGTTTTAAGATAAGAAGTGTTTTCTTGTCTGCCTAAGGAAACTAGAACTGTCATTACTGGTTTTAGTTGTCTTGCGCGTTAGTGCGGAACTGTGCTTGTCCCACTGAAAAGTGTCCGAAAATTTGAAATTCAGGAATTTGTGTTATTTTGCACTCGCTGTGTGGTACCCTTAAATTTCTCCAACATAATTTTTGAAAAAACTAAATAACAAAAGTTGTTTAACTATATCCTAACAATATAATTCTTTTTATCGTGCCACTTTTGGTGTCAATTATACCAAAATATGAGCGTTGTTACAGGGAAAAGTGCTGTGTTTTTTAATTCATCCCGGACATACTGGTTAATTCCAGTACGATGACGATTAATTATCGTCATTGATAAAGACTGTGATAATGTCAATAGGAAGTAGGACTGTCAATATGAATGCCAATAGGAACCTTTTAGAGCCCATATGAATTCAATTTGTCTTTCACAACAGACTGAGATAAAAGCTTAATTTCTCGGTAGTTCAGTAGGCAGAGTCCATTCTTGAATACTTGAGAATGCACTCGAGCGTTATTTCTCATTACCTTTGGTGCGATTGTTTTCAATATACAATTTTAGGAAATGCTTTTCTCCGCAGGGAACTTTAGATGACTCTTAAGGTAAAACTGAACCGATCATTGAAATCTTTAAACCTACTCTTTCCTAATATGTATTACTTTTTTGCTGTTCTTTGTCATTTAATATCACCACTGAGAGAAACCTAAGCCCCCGGCTGTCTTGCATTGCAATTGATACGAAGGAATAAACATGAAAACACCTACAAAAAACCTAATTTCAGCTCTCGTTTTGCACCGAATCAGAAAAGGGTTGTTTGGTTAGGAGAATTTGATGTTTAACCTCTATTAATACGGCAACTTTGAAAAATTTGAGGGGACGGCTTACGGAATGAATCGAGGAACTGTTTTAGGGTCAACCATCACGTAAATCTTGAAAACTTCTCTAAAGGTGTCCACATTATGGAGCCCAATCAAAGATAAAGTTCTTTCAGAGCTCCTACGAAAGAGACAGAATCGTTAAAGTGGTTTGTTATGTTCTAAAAACACTTGTAGTAGTTGTGAATGGAAGCAAAATGGTGCGCATGTTCATCAACCTATAGACGATATAACTGTTTCTATTACCATTTCAGTGGGTGAAATTGGATTCGTGTTCATAAAATTCCAGTATTTTTTTCTGGATAAACATTGTGGATTGTACCTCTCTCCCTCATTGAAGAAGCATATCTTTGCGTTAATCATATCAATCAAAGTTTTTAAGCAATACAATCGGAAAATAGCATTCCAAATTTCGCCTGTTTTGATTTTTCCGGTTTTAGTAAAGCGAGTTAAAAGGAAAACCTCATTTTGAACGGCCCAGAGATGTGGCTGGGCATTAAGCTTTTAGATGGATTGCTTCTACAAGAACCCCAGGGTTAAATCAATTCACTTTTGTTGACTTTGTTTATTGTGCCGAGATACTCCAACTGTTTACACAAATAACACTGTTATATTAAAAAGAAGGACTGAAAAGAACGCACCCTGCTGAGAATTTCTGCGAAAACACAAAGCGTGGAAAAAAGTGTTCTTCTCAGACCTCAGGAGTCTGATCATTAAACGGCAGGGTCTCTTTCCTTTTGTTTTCGAACAGATAGCAAGTCCAATAAAGCTGTCTTGCGCCGCTCACAGCTGGGCTCGGAGACAAGTAACTATAGCCGATCGATATAAGACCTTGCAAGGTGGTTACTATTCAGTTTTTCAACCGAAAGAGAACTAGATCCAAGCCAGGTATCTTTGACAATGGATTAAAGAGAGTACATTTCCAATTATCCGCAAACATGCCTGACTCAAAGGAAAAGTTTATAATTTTCGTGAGAACAGGAGGAAGAACTTCAATTCATGCAATCACTGAGGAAGTTGGCATCGGCTCAAGTATACAAGTCTTTTTAGGTGGGCTTTTCATGAGTCTACGTAATATTCACGAATTTGTGTGTTTGCTCGTTTAAAGCGTGAAGTTAGAGCCCTTAATAAAACATACTTTCCTCTTCTTTTTTCATAGAATCATCTGCGGGTTGATATCTGCATTAAATAATCATATCTTCCCATTTCTTTCCCAATTTTTCAAAGAGGAAAGAGACATGAAGATAAATGAGAAACAAAGACCACCGGCTTTGAAATGGTTTCATCTTTTTCAGGAAATCAATTCCACAAAAGTTCTACGGAAAAATCCATTGAGAAGTAAGAAAAAGAATGAAGCAACCATCTTGTTTGCCGATTATTCCCGTCTTTCTTGCGTTTCATCTTGCGCCTTGTAAATTCACCTTCGTATGTCACCCTCATTACATCTAGTGTTTATGATCATTTTTTAGCTAAAGGAAGTCCAGTAGCTCTCCGTGCTCGTCGAAACATATTGAAGACGTCTTGATGGTTTAAGTTATTTATCTATGAGCTAACATCATTTTCTTCTTAAAAAATAAGTTTAAGAAAATATATAAATGTCTTTCGAGTAAAGCACGAGTATAGACATGAGTAGCCTACAAGTCAGCCATATCAGTTTTGTTTCAGTATTTTTTTTTTTAGACCACAGAAACTGGACGATCTCATCCTTCTCATCTCCATCGCCCCGACGATACAATCGAAGTATATTGAATTGTATACATTTTGGTGGTTAACTGGCTGACTGACTCAGAACTAACTGACTCACTTCAATTCTATTATGTAAAGGTCCGAAATTGTTGTATTTTTGTAATAGCTCACGAATAAGCGGCAAGTACCATTTGGAGAGTAGCCTATAAGTCAGCCATATCGGTTTTGTTTCAGTATTTTTTTTAGATCACAGAAATTGAACGATCTCATCCTTCTCTTCTCCATCACCCCAACGATACAATCGAAGTATATTGAATTGTGTACATTTTGGTGGTTAAATGGCTGACTGACTCAGGACTAACTGATTCACTTCAATTCTATTATGTAAAAGGTCCGAAATCGTTGTATTTTTTTAATAGCTCACGAAGAAGCGGCAAGTACCACTGGAGAAATTAAGTGCGGAAAAGGCACAGATATCGAGTTACACTCGTTATCCCTGATTTCGATATGTGGAGTGACGCCGATGCAGCCACATGGGAGTTGAAACATAGCGGAACTCCGAACACGGACTGTCAGCCATCATTTACATCTGTAGCAGGTAAAGTGAAACATGGTACACTCAGTGCCGATGAATGCAAGACCTCATTGACAGAGAACGCCGACGGAATTACTTTGGACTTTTAAGTCTTTAAGTTTAAGTTTAAGATCCAAGTTAGTGCTTCTGGTAGTCCGACTTTTCCATATGACCACGAGTACACGATAACATGTACGTATATCAGGGAAAAACAGGGTCTTCAGGCTAGCTTCCTAACTCAACATTCAGTCACTGAAACTGGCACTGGTGAGTAGGGATGATTAACAGCTCACGCTAAAGTTAATTCCCCTTGGGCAAAGTACTGCGTTTCCTGCTGATAGCTCAGTGATCTGTGATGTCACACAAAACTCCATTGCATTAATCTTATTTCGCAATTGCATGTCGCAGTTTATTTTTCTTGGGTATATCTTTGGTCTCATTTATCCATATTTACTGATGTATGTTTTAGCTCATCTTTATCGATAATTTGAGTAGCTTTGCTTTATTTTCTCGGTTATCCTACTAGGATTAATCTCCCTTTGTTCATGAGTATTCATATTTTTATATCTACTAGATATTATAATTCACTCTCATGACGTTTTTACTCTTTTAAATCATTATTGATAAGTGTGTAAAGTGGTCCGCTTCTTTGCCCAAGCATGCAAAGCTCTTTATCAGAATATGTATGTACGTGACGTATAGATGACTCAAAATGAGAACAGGATAACCATATAAGAAGGGTGTCAGAACGTGTTCACTGTGAAGAGAAGTTAAAAGTAAGAAACTGACCACAGATTCAATGCACAGTGTCCATAATAATGATTTCGGTAAGCAGGGAAGTTGAGTCGCAAATAATTCCCTATTCACACCAAAGCGCTTCAGGAAGGGAAAGATATTTTGACATGATACTGATAAGTTGGTTACAAATTGATTTATAGATGATTCACTAAAGAGAGGTTTCTATTTACATTCAGCTGTAGAGAAAACGACCAAAAATCCTTGGTGGATGACCCTTCTTTCTGTGATGGTAATAATGAAGACGAATTTTCATTTCGAGCTTTTTGTTTCTCTGGTCAGACGGAAAGTCAAAAAGTTGTCTTTACCGTCATAACCAAGGTTTGTTATAACGATTCTGCTGGGTGCAAGTGCACTTTCGGTGCTCGAAAAAGACGCAGTACTTTGAACGAGACCTCGAAAACCTTGTATTACATTAGACCTGGTCCTTTGGCATTTTTAGAGGCTGGCGAAGCGGAAGAGCAAGTTTTTATCTGCTTCTCTTTTAAGTGGATTCGTTATCATGATTTGGGCTATAATGGCAAACAAAACATCGGTCTTTCATTTAATTACCTACTTGATTTGGTTTCAATATTTAAAGAAAATGCAAAATAAACCTCCCTTTTTGAACAAAGAAAACTCTCGGCAAAAAACTACGGTTTTGCACAAAGTCAAATAGAGACGAAACTGACGTACTAATCAAAATCTTAAAAGCCGTTGCTCGTTGGGTTCAATTCTTTTAGTGCCTTTTATAAAATCTAACCTTGGCCGTGGTGGGCGTGCGTTCGAAAAGTTACAGAGAAAGGCTGCCATCATCATAAAATCATGCCTTCAGGCAATTTTAAATTGATCCTTCTGAACACGAAAATCGAGCATTTTTGGAACCACACTAAGCCATTTAAAAATTCTCAAAAAATCCACTTTTTTACTTCTTTGATATGAAAACTCATTACAACCAAACGGTCTCGGTTGCAACGGATCTCTTTGCGGCACCTTTAATGAATGACCTCTTCGTCTCTCAATAAGTCATCTCAATCTCCAGAAATGCAATCTTGCAATCTCAAAAGTCTCTTTGCTTGACAATTAACTGGAAACAACTCATTTTCATATCAAAAGGCACCTTGCTCGAGGCATCTTGGAAATGGTTTAATCTGTTTATTACGACAACGTTAGATGGACATGTTTGCGTGGCGTGAGCTGTGGGGCCATACTTCACATTAAGCTTAAATCATGGGATAATAATATAGTAACGACGATAAATATGAATTCAAAGTTAGGAAGGCTTTTAGTTTGAGAGGGAGATAACAAAGTTTTAAATGGCATTCTTTGTTAAATTCATGCCTCTACCCTCTTTATGAGTTAGAAGCAATTCTTTCACAATAAAACCTTGACTCTGTAATATCTAAGTTTCTCTTTCAGATGGCGTTTCCTTTGCTCAGTATTCCTTTCTCCATTAATTTTCTTCCTTGGAGTGTTCCAAGCAATTGCGAAACCTTCTAGAGTAAAGTTTAATTTACAAACATGACGCTATCGACAATACTGATCCTAACAGTATACAGGACGCGTATCATATGAACTTCATAATCGACGTCGCACACAGTAGAGTCTCTGTGGCTCCGTGGTAGAACATCGGAGCGCGGAATCTGAAAGGTTTACGTTCGATTCCTCATGGGGGCTCGGAATTTTTTTCTTTGTCCCACCCTTGTGACAACACGAAAGCATCTTTCATTAAGTGTAATTTATTCGTAATCTAATTGCGGCAAACATAAGGTTCTACAGGAGCAAGGTAAAAACAGTTAAAGTGAATAATTACTGTGGGAAAATTTTAACCATAGAGCACCTGTGAACTAGTTAGCAAGTAACTTAACTCAGTCTCTGGCTCTTCTAGTTTCTTCTCTTAATATTGACGAACACATCTAATTTCCGCCATAGCTGTTAACTTGTCCCCTTTTTCTAAGCTATTATGAAGGTTTGAATATTTCAAATGAAGGGTGCCTTTATTATTTTATTTTGCTTTGACATAATTTGAAAATGAATCTGTTACAACAAGACTTTCAAGGCACCACACGGAGTCATTCAAAAAGCATTCAGCAGCCCGGCTCTAAGTTAATTTAGTCTGTATATTCGCGAATGCATATTTCGCACAACTCGACAAGCTTGGATGTTCAGTGGACCGCGGAACCTGCGGAACCCTATGTTCTTTTGTAAATTGATAGTAATGAAATAAAACATAAAACTAAAAAGATCTTTAAACTGTTCGAAAGTTCGTCTTCGGGTATAAAGAAGATCACTTTAAATGAAAAATATGTTTTAATTGTCCTTGACGTCCAACTTTAACTGTGGCGACATTCACCGTACAAGGGCCCGGTGTGTAATGTCATAAAGAGCAAATAGCAGTCGCCCACCCCGAGTGTTAATAATTGAACCATAACGAATTAGTTGCCAATAATCAAAGCCCTCTAAGCGCAATGGGTTCTGAGATCGCCATGGGGCAAACATTGCAAGTTGCTAAAAAGAAATCTGTGGCGGAAAGTCATTTCAGAGACCAAAAAAAAGATCTTTGAGAGAATTCAGTGCTTTTTTGAAGCCGTTTTATCAGAAAAGGATTAAAGCAATGTTTATACGTGGGGAGTGTAAGTTTTTGTTTAAATCACCATGAAATATGCGTTAAAATCTACCGGTAGAGTTCTCTCCTTGCGTAAGGTTATTGTGAAATCGACATCTCGTAATGGTCTTGAAATATATCGAAATTAAGTAATACTCGCGAGTATGTAACCAATTTAAGCTTTTTCAGTGGTAAATAAGTGTGTGCAGTCTACTTCTGGCTTATTTCTGAGCTCGTAAACACAAATATTATTGGAAATATGCCTCGTGGCGATCATTGTGCTGTGTGGGGTTGTAACAGCGATCGAAGGTACCCAGAAAGGCAAAGTATTCTTTATCACGTTGGAATATTAAGATTCTACTACCCCCAGAGTATGAAAGATGTCTTGTCGTGGGCTAGATCTATTAATTGTGACCACGTCAGGGTAATAATGAGTACGAAGGTCTGTTCAAATCATTTTGCACAAGGTTATAGAACTTAACGTTGTACATGCAAGGTTACGAATGTGAAAGTAAAACTAAAAGACCTCCCCTCAAATCCGATCTACACAGATCAAACTAAGGCGGTCAAGGAAGAGAAAGCGAACTAGTAAAGAAAATGAAGTTCCAGTTGAAAATGAGGCCCTTTTGGAGGACAAGAATTTATCAAAAGAAAACAGTAAATTAGATTATGTAGCCTCAGCTTCCCTGCAAATGCTGAAGCTAGTTTTCTTGCTGAATTAGTTACACAGACAGTGTGTCCAAGTAAAGTGAATAAGAAGAGACAGGGTCGGCCAGGGTTTTTGAGTATTCGGTATTCAGGGGCGTTTTAAATCGGGTATACGGTATATTGTAGCTTAAATATGGGTATTCAGTATATCACTTTCCTTGAATTTCAGGTATAAAGTATTCAAAGCTTCGATTATTTTGGGTATATTTGGAGGAATTTGGGGTATTTTAGGGTATTTTGTCGATTTTTTTTCGGGTATATTGGTATTCCACTACCCCCCCTGGCCGACCCTGAAGAGACAGTATTTCATTGACCAGGCAACTTTTTCTAAGAACTTTTATCGTTACACACGTGCAAATACGTCTAGGCTTGATTTAGTTTTTGAATTTTTAGACCCAAAGCTCACTGAAATACGGCTCTGGCTGGTAGTAAGAACACCAAAATTTCATCAAATTTCTCACCTTAGTGAGGACAAGAGAAGGAGTCGATGTCAATTTCCTAGCTTTTTTTTGGCTTTAATTTGTCTCAAGTATCCAGGATTTACATTATATGGATAACACTTCTTTCTCAAGACCAGAATTACAAAAATATCTTTCAGAAAGGTTAAAAAATTTAAGAATGTAAGAGTAATAATTGACTGTCTTGAACTTTACATAAAAAAACCGAAAGATCCTTTAAGCCAAAAGATCACATGGAGTCATAACAAACACTGAAACACTGTCAAATTATTAGTAGGAATGTTACCAACTAGTGTTGTATCCTTCATTCCACCATTATGGACAGGATCTATCGGTGACAAAGAAATTGTTAGGCAAAATGAACGGAGGGCTATAATGGTTTGGGTACTATGATATTCGATGTTTGACACTTTTTGTACATAAATTTAGTCCTGTGGGTCAATTTTCTGTACACTTTTTAAGAAGCAGCGTGGTTTTTTCCCCTGTAAAGCTAACCATTTTTCATTTATTGTGAATTTATTTGTAAGTTTTCGTTCTCCAGTATGTGTTTTTCTTCTCGTGTTTAGTACTGTAAGCGTTTGGATTTTTTTAAATACATGATGATCACAATTACGCGTGACTTCGGTTAGATACCTGTAGAATTTCGAGTTGATCGTTCACAGCATTTTGCTTTCAGTGGATTCGTTTGGTTGGCCCTTCTCACAGACATCCAGGAAAGGATTATGTAGAGTACTAAGCAGATGAACTAAAAGCGAGTTACATTTCCCGAAATCAGCTCAAGAAATTCACACGATGCAAAAGAACAAGCATTTGAGTGGGGTAAATTTATCCTTATTCAAAACTAGTCCAGATCCTTTGCAGGTTGAGAATTTTCATTTCCGTTCAAATCCGTATATTTTACCTACTATGCAGTATGAACATATTTGCATATTCACAAAGGCTTAGTATGTGCGAGCTTAAGTGTTCTGTGGTTGGACGTCAAGGTAGATAGAAATAAACAACATTTCTCTTTTAACGTTATCTACTTTATACCCGATAAGGAAATTTCGAACAGTGTTTTTAGTTTATTTCATCATTATTTTTGTTACAAAAAACTAATGGTTCCCCAGGTTTCGCTGGTACCGGAGGTCCAGAGCTTCCGCGGTCCGCTAATCCACATTCTAGTAACACCCGACAAGCTTGCGGTTCTACAAAGGTTTCAATCTGGACCAAAACATCCGTTCTGAACAAAAAAAGATACGTTATAATTTCAATTGCTTCACCAACGTAGTTTGCCTTATTTAAGAAAAGTTTTGCTCAGTTGCGAGAAATATGTGTGTTAGTATTTTAGTAGATAAAACAAACTATCTGCAGAATCTCTATTAACGACTTGTTTATTTAATAATTGGCCATTTTAAAATTCCAATGAAATATCTTCTTTTCAAAAGAATGTCAAGTTCAAGGACCTGTCTCCGGAAACTCTATCTAATATGCATGAAAATAAACATATTGTTATTAAAACAAAGGCATGGCACTTTACTTCGTTTTAAGACAACACTCTTAGAAACGGTCTATTTTGTTTTTGTTGACGGTCTGGCTGTGATTTTTTTTCATGTCGAGAATGCAGCCACGCTTCACATTGGGCCGCGATCACGGAATGATTATTTAGTAAACTCGTGGAAAAACTTTTTAGAGAATCGTTTATTCCAGAAAGGAGAAAATTTCAGACAGTGATATGGTATGTTCAATTGGTATGTTCCTCGTCGGGTCTTCTGCTATTTCCACTTTTGTAACCGACTCAAACTGGTGCCACATGTAAGCTACGAAATTTAAAACATGGAATCGCATCTATTTTTTATTTTTAATTGGAAGTATGTTCCAAAATCCAGTGTCTTTGCAGTGTATTACTCTCATTTTTTTTTCATCAATGAGACACTGCAATTAATTTGGTCCACTAATTAAATGATACATGATGCTTTGTCCCTCCTCTACTCTAACAAATGGTTTTCAACTACGACTTCTACCAGGTTTCGTTTCGATGTAGTACCAAAATAAAAGAGGTATTGTGATTTTTTCAGCTGCCTGTCTATTTGTGGGATTAAGAAGGACTGTTCTTACATAAGTTTGCTCTAGCTATCTATTTTTAGCAACTGCTCCAGGCCCGAAAAGCACGCTTTCTTGTTAAGCCTGTATAACGAATTGGCCGATTACTCGAGAGAAAATTTTCAGGAATAGCGTTTTTTGATTATTTAATCATTTCTTAATTGGATAAACGACAAACCCCTTTAACTACGGAATTTAAAACCATCTGCACGGCTTTTTCACTTCCTTTTTGATACTTATCTCCTCTTTATACGGCGAAACTTTTCAGCATTTTAACAATCGCAAATTTCAAATCATGATATATTCTGCAATATCAGTTTTGATCTCTCTTTATCAGCTGTTCGTGAATTATAAAATTGTATTACTTTCGGAAAAATGTAGTCTGGAAATTACGTGATGGAATTTCCCTGAAGGCGGGGAAGTGAATAGGAATAGAAAAACGTTTTTTGTTTCTAGAAGTGAACGGTGGTCCTTTTGTTCCATTCACCTGCTGTCGTGAACTATCACGAGAGGTTGAAAAGGTAGGCTTATACTATTTTGCGAAACGAAACGAAACGAAATCAGGTGAAATAGAACAAAACTGAAGGAATAATGCAGATATATTTTCTAACAAGGTAAAGAAAACTTTCACAAGGAATTTGGAGTAATCGTTCATTAACAAGAAGGATTTTTATTCATTTCGCAAAATAGTAATTTTAGGAGCGTTACTATTTTGCGAAATGGAATTTTTCACCCTGCGGTAACAACGTGACCTCTTCCATGTCACAAAAATACATTTAAACATTACAAATTAGTATATCACCGAACATTTTGGCCTCCTCTTATTTCTTAAACCGTATTAAAATGTATTTCGCAAAATAGTAATTTTAGGAGAGTTACTATTTTGCGAAATGGACAATTTTTACTCAGCGGTGACTAACGTAACCTCTTTTATGTCATAAAAATACATTTAAACATTAAAAATTAGTATATCAACGAAGATTTTGGCCTCTTCTTATTTCTTAAACCGTATTAAAATGTATTTCGCAAAATAGTAATTTTAGGAGCGTTACTATTTTGCGAAATGGACTATTTTCACCCTGCGGTGACAACGTGACCTCTTTCACGTCACGAAAATACATTTAAACATTACAAATTAGTATATCACCGAACATTTTGGCCTCCTCTCATTTCTTAAACCGTATTAAAATATATTTCGCAAAATAGTAATTTTAGGAGAGTTGCTATTTTGCTTGACCTCTTTCATGTCACGAAAATACATTTAAACATTACATTATAGTATATTCTCAAAGATCTTGGTCACCTCCTCTTTAATGTAGTAATTTCTAAACTAATTGAATGTAGTAATTCCGAAAAATGTTTATTTTGCGAAATGGATTATTTACACTCGGCGGGCGGGAACTCGAGAATAAGGGCGAAGGGATTGTTGCAGATTCCCTTGAACTTCACAATGTTTGGATGTTTCAACTCTTGAATGATTCTTGCTTCCTTTACAAACGTTTTCTTATCCAATATGTCCTCGCCGAGCAATTTCTTAACGACGACTTTCTCCGCAACGGCCGATTTCCCACCCGCATCAGGAACAGTCTGCCAGTTAGCAGCGAACACAGCACCATAAGCGCCCTTACCAATGATTTCCTTGTTTGTCAAACACTTGAAATCATGAACTGGAAGACCTGAACAGTCGATGGTCTTGGGCTTAAGAACAGGAAATTTAAAAGCCATAATCTTGCCTGATTTAGCAGCACACAAAGCGAGCACAAAGCGAACTTCTTGCAGCACGTGGAACTTGCGCAAATACGAAACACGATCTCTTGCTCGTAAGGAAGAGGTGTGCGACGGGGGTGTAATCAGAAGCGCGTAACTTTTCCATGTATATTATTTTTATTAAAAATTTTGAAGCAAAGTAACTGTATTACTTGCGATTATAAAACTGCTGGACGACTATTTAGGCATGGGTATGCTTCTGTTCTCCATACGAGACGGAGAGTCTAAACATGTTTAACCGCCACTGGAAAACTGTCATGTTGGTTTTGCACCGAAACAGTGCACACCCTTCAAAACGCACGAAACGAGTCTTTCAAATCTCTCAGGAGAACATGCCAACTTCCCCCTAGAATAGCTCCGTCGCTAGTAAAAACAGCTTTTACCTCTTACTTTCCGCTCCCTCCCATGTCATTAATTGGACACAACCTCGGTTTGGGCCTTCAGCAGGGTTCTCTTGACTTGGTTTCGGCGTCACGCAATACGGTACTACACAGTTGTCGATTTTGATTAAATGAACCTGTTAGCCCAAACCTCTTGTTGCATGTTTATTGAGATGGAGTTATTAATTGGCTCTTACTTAATCATTTGAAGCTGAGGAAAGGAAAACACCGCCTTGTTGCTTGGCAGTGAAGAAGTAAAGACCACAGCTGATTAAAACACTTACGTACAAGGGAAGGTGAGACCTGTAAACCCAATCTGTTCACGAGTCAGTTTTCTCAGGCGGCATTTAAATCATTTATGGTCCATTTTGCAAAAGAGTAATTCTTCCAAAATTACTGCCTCGCGAAATAAACTTAGAAGACGTTTATATAGGTGAAGATAGCTTAGACCTTTTGAGATTTGATAGTGCTTTAAATCGAAACTTACCGAAAACCTATTGTATGACACGAGAATAACGACATCGTTACCGCTGAGTGAAAATAGCCTAGCTAATATGCAAAACAGTAATTTTTCTGACATTACTACTTTGAGAAATTAATTATATCTGGATAGAGAAAGAGGAGGTGACCGAACCCTTCGAGAATATACTATAATGAAATGTTTAAGCGTATTTTTGTGACCCGAAAAGAAAGTTATTGAGGGGTAAAAATAGTCCATTTCGCAAAATAGTAACTCTCCTAAAATTACTATTTTGCGAAATAAATTTTAATACGGTTTAAGAAATAAAAGGAGGCCAAAATGTTCGGTGATATACTAATTTGTTATGTTTAAATGTATTTTCGTGACGTGAAAGAGGTCACGTTGTCACCGCAGGGGTGAAAATAGTCCATTTCGCAAAAAAGTAACTCTCCTAAAATTACTATTTTGCGAAATACAATTTAATACGGTTTAAGAAATAACAGGAGGCCAAAATGTTCGGTAATATACTAATTTGTAATGTTTAAATGTATTTTTGTGACATGAAAAAGGTCACGTTGTCACCTCAGGGTGAAAATAGTCCATTTCGCAAAATAGTAACTCTCCTAAAATTACTATTTTGCGAAATATATTTTAATACGGTTTAAGAAATAAGAGGAGGCCAAAATGTTCGTTGATATACTAATTTGTAATGTTTAGATGTATTCTCGTGACATGAAAGAGGTCACGTTGTCACTGCAGGGTGGAAATGGTCCATTTCGCAAAATAGTAACTCTCCTAAAATTACTATTTTGCGAAATGAATAAAAATCCTTCTTGTTAATGAACGATTACTCCAAAATCCTTGTGATAGTTATCTTTACCTTATTAGAAAATATATCTGCATTATTTCTTTTGTTTTATTTCATCTGACCCGATTTCGTTTCGTTTCGTTTCGTTTCGCAAAATGGTATAAGCCGAAAAGGTAGGATGGTATTACAATTCTGTTGGAATTGATTCTGGAAAACCCACAGCTTTAAATAAGTCATTTTCATACTTGTTTTCTATCGTGCCATGATTCTCAGAAAGTTCATCAAATTAACAGTTACCTTGGCAGCAGAAAATTAGAAAAGTGCTCCCTGTTAATTACTTCAGTGAATACCTCAAGCATGAAGACCATCTTTTATTCTCAGATAATGATATTAGATCGATCAAGCTGTCGTGCGTCATTTACAGCCAAGCTCTGAGACGGGTAGCTTAGCTTGTCGATGGTAGACCTTGCATCTATTACTATACATTAGTGAATTTCCAAGCTTTGGTAAGTCTTTACTCTTTGTTATTTTTGCCGCTTGCTAAACCAAGAAAGGTGCAAGCACAATTGGTCTGGGAGGCGAGGGGAGCCAAATATGGCGTGGCCTCTGCAGTTATTCTAGATTTCTTCAATTTCGTCAGCGATGATTTCAGAGTGGGGAAATTAAACGAATCTAATTTTGCTTTCTAACTTTTGCAACCTGACGATTGTTTTCCGTTGAGACAAACTGTGACCAAGACTTCGGTGTTCAGATTGACTGATTTTGGAACAAATGGTATTACCCACGCATTATTGCTAGAGATTATGGAAGCGAGGAATGAAACTTTTCTTCGTTTTAAAATACCTCCCCAAATGAAAGACATAAATTCACAAAGCTGGAAGAAAGAGCAACCAGTGAGACAGTTTAATGTTTTGTTTCCTTTTCCGAGCCAAAAGACCTGCCGCTCAATGGTTTTTTTTTATTTCGGTTTCGTTTAGCATGAAAGGAATTTTAATCAAATACATGGAATATTTGAAGAGCGCATCACGGGATTGATCGAAAGATCGAGATTAGTCTAAGAGCAGCTGTTCATTGTTGTTTGTAAAGCTGGGCGGGGTCTCTGGGCTTCTATCAAAGACAAAGAATGACGAGGAAAGAGTATAAGGCTTTTATCTCGCAACAAGTTTGCGTTGGGAAAACTTTGGGTGTTTTCCCTTCTAAACAACATAGTGGTGAACATAATATAGAACAGTTTCGATGGTGTTTCTCTGCCATGTCCAGCAGTTCACCTTTTTGGTATCAGCACTGGGGTGAAGAGGCAATTGCCTCGGTGCTTATAGGTTTTCCTTTCTAGGATAAGAGATGAGTTCAAAGAGGTAACCTAAAATTGATAGAACTGTTGATGCGCCATCACATTCATGGTCATGAATATCATGGCGCTAGATCAAAGGGCAAGCGCTTGGTTCACCAAGGAAGCCATTTTAGGAGGGGGCATTGGGATTTTCGGTTTTGCGGTTTTAATTCTGTATTTCGGTTTCTGTGCCAGAAAACTTCGGTTTTTCGGTTTTGGCATTCATTGCCGTTAGCGGAGTTTCCATTTTTTAGCATTTGGTTCTCGGTGTTCGTCAAAAATACGAATGAGTTTTCGAAAGTGGAAATCGATGTGGTTTTCGGTTTTTCCTAATTGGGTTTCCTTATTGGGTTTCACTTCGATCTGGACGGCAATCATGCGCCTCTACTGATATCGAATAGCTGCGAAACCTCTGTATGCTCCACTTGTCACTGCTGCGTCGGATTAATTAGTCTGGGGTTTTTGATAATTGGGATGCGAAAATTTATCGGTTTTGCATGCAGTTTGCGGTTTTGATTTACTTTTTTTGGCGGTTTTGGTTGATTCTTTCTACGGTTTTGCGATTTCTAATAGACCCCAAAGCGCCTCTCATCTAGATGCAGACTCATGCAGCTATCAGATAAATTTTTCGTAGGAATTTAGGTCTCTGAAACGATTAAGGTATAAAAAGGCTAAGATTTCCTTCTACTTTTTCAATAACAGTTCCAATTTTTTTCAAAATGTTATAAATATGGACATATCGGACGAGGAAAGAAATATGTTTTCCTCCAAAAGTGATGTTCATCTTTGATAGCTTTATAATTTTAATAAAGACTGTTAGAATCCGACGTAAAACTATGTTAGTTCAAGTAAGACCTGTTTTTTTTTCTCCGAAATAGAATATAAAACAAACCAAAAAAAAAAAAATTCGCAACTTCTCCATTATGAGACTTGTGAGTAAAATATCACACCCTCGTCTTTGCCGCGCGTTTGATTGAAAACGAGAATAGCTCAAAATAGACGTTCTCTCAAAAACTAGAGATAATTTCCTCGATCAGTACATCTTGTGTCATCAACATCGTTGCAAGAATTCTGTGCTTTTGTAAAACAGGAATCCTCTTCTTAGGTAGACTTGTTGGTTCCAGAAAGTGAGCGCCTCATTAGAAAACAGCTGTGCGCCAGCGCCTACTCTTTGCGAAAATTTGGAGAAGCTGTTGACAGCTCCTCACTTTTAACAAAGATTGTTAAAATCCGCTGTAAAACTCTGATAGTTTTTAATGAAAGAGACTTACTTTTAAGCAGGACCTGCTTTTTTTTGCAAAAGATAAAAAAAAAAAACTCGCACCTTCTTCATTGTGAGACTTATGACTGAAAAAATATCACACCCTCATCTTGCCAAGCGTTTGATTGAAAACGAAAATAACTCAAAGACATGCTCTCGCGAAAACTAGAAATCATTGCTTGTATCATCAACATAGTTACACGAATTCGGCGCTTTTTCAAAGAAGGATCCTCGTGTTAGGTAAACATGTTGGTTCTAAAAATGATGAGCACCTCGTTTGAAAACAGCTGTGCGCCAGAAACAAGGTCTTTAGTCGCCTCGAGGCTCTCCACAGAAAACTGTCACTTTCGATTGTATTTAACACCAGTAGTAAGACCAAAAAATATATTTGTACGTTGACTTTTTACCAGGCGACTTGACTTACATATAGAGAGAGGTGGTTTAAATGAGTCACTGCAATACGGATAAATTTAATTATTTTTGAATTTACGAACCTTTGGCTCGATGCGCTAAACGAGGGTCAAGTCTACCCTTGGGTACACCGATGGAAATTGATTTTACTAGTGCATATTTACACCACTCCCCCAGTGCAGCAAAATTGTCACTCCGATAATTTTCTCGATCAGTTACGAGCTTTTCCTCCTCCCTTCGGCCAAAGTCCCTCAGGACCACCAATTACTCAGGACTTTTGTTTGATGCTTAATGGAAAAGCTGACCCGGAACAATGGGCCATTTCTTGATACGAATTCTAACGTTAAAGAATATAAAACGTAAATTGAGTGTTCCTCGGCACGATGCTTAGTGGTAACAGAAAATCAAGGAAGTGGCTAGTCAAGGGAAAAACGTCACGGTTTTTCTACGGTGGTTATTTGTATTGTCAATACTCTCCATCCTTAACCAGTTCTCTTTCTTTTGGTGTACACTTTCCATTATGGTGTGACTCAAATTTTGTGGTGGTCTTCATGTTTGGAATAATTTGAGTAATGTTTTCGAAGAGAAAAACTGTGATGATCGTGACTTATTCTGGTAAATATAATAGCGGAGCTCGCAGAGCGTAGCCCCATAATTATACAAAATAGTACTAACCCATCAAGCCGAAAAAATTTGGACTTATGACCGTACGACCGTACGACCGACCGTACAAGAAGCTACTTTTAACATGCGTGGTCAACTGTACCGCGGGCACACCAACGCCACGGCTTTGTCCAGTAGTCTAGTGGTCAGTGCACTGAGCTCCGATTCGGACGACTCGGGTTCTAGTCCTGGCCGGGGCAAGGCGTTGTGCCCTTAAGACGTACGGGAAAAACGCTTTTAGGCATGGCTAAATCTATATATTACTGAGATCAGAATGAACCAGGTCCCTCTAATGCATGTAGTTTCGCGCGTTCTCGATCTTTGTTGTTGTTGGGTAAGATGCAAAGTCAAAGAGAATTCGCAAATTACTCTAAAGTTGTATGTTTGCAAAACTTTATTCTATCCATGATGGGCCCAGAAATTACTGTTATGAGTGTAAATGTGAAAATGACAGCAGACATCGGTGCAAGGTACAAAAATCTATTATTTCCAATTCGTGGGTTCGTGGCGCTGAAGTCCGCAATAAGTTGTTACACCATTCTGATCCAGGTAGACCTTTAGGAGCTCAAATGAAAACTGTGTACTCCGAAGAATAATCAATTCCAAAAAGAACGAAAATATGAGACTTAAAAGCGGCGGAATTAGTTTGCAGTATTCTTAAAAGCGACAAGGACTATGGCTGGAATATAAAAACAAAACTTCAACAAAGGCTTTGCGACATTTTGGCTATTATTTGACCGGCAAATATTATTTTAAGTAATTATATGTCCTATACGTGTCGCTCAATCTTAGATTATCTGGTAACCCCGAGAAATTTGGATGAGAAAAAGGAATAAATAACAGTCATTCAAAAACGGGCGGGATTGTGCATCAATAAATAAAGCACTGATACAATTGTGTGTTTGGCATTAAGCAATTTAGAACAAACGCTCTGAACATTCAAGTAATATATCATAGGATGCATCAAAAGATGAACATGAATTTAAATACAGCAGTCGTTATCTTTAAAGCTAGCCGAAGTTTTAGTTTACGAGCTGAGACTTTATATTTCCTTGACATTCAAGACAACGGACTACAACAAAATATGCAAGTTAACAATAAAATGTTGAGAATGAGGCTACAAAATTAAGTTCCAATGATTGGAGACGTTTCGCAAACCAAACACTGTACATCACCCTATACTAGAAAACACCATATGCTCAACAGTTTCAGCTATTTTTTTATTGATCTTGGTTTTTTGCTATGTCACATGAGTTCCAATACTTGTTACCAGCAGTGTAAGGCACTGATCAATTCGTTTCCTGATGAGGATCTTCTAATTATTTTATTTTTTTAAGGGTTAAAAAACAAATACGTCAACCTTGATCAGTTGCAGAGATGAGAGAGATATGAGCAATGATATTCACGAATTTGTGTATTTGTTCGATCTAAGGTGCGGAGTTAGGGCCTTAGATAAAACATACTTTTCCCTTCTTTTTTCATAGAATCATCTGCAGATTAATATCCGCATTAAATAATCTTATCTTCCCATTCTTTCACAATTTTTCCAGGTAGAAAGAGACAAAGATAAACGAGAAACAAAGACCATCGGTTTTATAGTGATATCATCTTTTTCAGGAAATCAATTCCACAAGTTTTCCACGGAAAACCCATTGAGAAGTGAGAAAAAATGAAGCAACCATCTTGTCTGCCGATCATTGTCGTCCTTCTTGCGTTATATTCTGCACCTTGTAAGTTCACCTTTGGTCACCCTTACTAGATTTAATGTTTACGAAAATTTTCAGGCTAAAGGAAATCCAGTAGCTTTCCATGCTCATCGAAACGTTTTGAAGACACGTTGGTGGTTTAATTTATTTATTTATCGACTAACATCAGCTTTTCCTTAAAAAATAAGTTAAAAAATATTTATAAATGTTTCCGAGTAAAGGACGAGTAAGGATATGAGAAGCCTATGTCAGTTTTGTTTCAGTATGTTCGTTTAGACCACAGAAATTGAACGATCTCATCCTTCTCGTCTCCATAACCCAACAACGCAATTGAAGTGTGTTGAATTATATACATTTTAGTGATTAACTAGCTGACTGACTCAGGACTAACTTACTCACTTTAATTCATTATGTAAAAGATCCGAAATTGTTGTATTTTTTAACAGCTTATGAAGCAGGAATAACTACAATTGAAGACATTAAGTGCGACAACGTCTCAAGTATCGAGTTTACACTCGACATCGCTGATCACGATAACTGGAGTGACGCCGATGCAGCTACATGGGAGTTGCAACATGGCGGAGCTTCGAACCCAAACTGTCAGCCATCATTTACATCTCCATCAGGCAAAGTGAAATATGGTGCGTTCAGCGCCGATGAATGCAAGACCTCATTGACAGAGAACGCCAACGGACTTACTTTGGACTACGAGTTTAAGATCCAAGTTAGTGCTCCTGGCAATCTGACTTTTCAATATGACCACGATTACACGATAACATGTACGTATAATAGGGAAAAACAGGGTCTTCAGGCCAGCTTCCTACCTCAACATTCAATCACTGGAACTGGCACCGGTAAGTAGGGATGATTAACAGCTTACGCTAAAGTTATTGCCCCTTGGGCAAAGTACTACGTTTCCTTCTGATAGCTCAGTGATCTGTGATGTCACTTGGAGTGATAATTTCACAAATTCGATCGCATTAACCTTATTTCGCTATGGCATGTCGCAGTTTATTTTTCTTGGGTACATCTTTTGTCTCATTTTTCGAAAAAAAAATATGCTACAGTCCGAATCTTGGAGAATAATGTTCACTAAAAGTGAAATACAAAAGGAAAGTGAATGGATGACCAAAGCTAGAGTATACTCAATAATCTTAACTATAGAACATGAAAAAGGGCATTTACTTTTTTTCCAAGGTATAGCGTTGACAAGGTTTGGTAAATTCACAGATACTTGCAAAGACAAGGGTTATTTCAAAAAAAAAGAAAAAAAAGAAAAAAAAGAAAAAAACAGCAGCGGCAGTGAGATCAGACTATGGTGCGAGGAATTTCTTAAAAAAAAAAAAGAAAGAAAATGAGAAGCAAAATGAAACATTCAAAAGGCTTGTAAATACGTTAAGAGCATATATTTCATTGGAACGGAAGGTCTCAAAACCTGGCGTTAGTTCAGTGTGATGCATATGATATCCGCAAAAAGTGTCTAAAAAAGTAAAAAAACGTCAGATCACATAGTAGTACATGCATAAAGGCTGTTAATTTAAGTCTCAGTTTAAGCATTTTATGGTTTTAACAACCTATTTAAGATAGCCATACAATAACTGCTTTTTCTAATGTATGTTTTCTTTTGTTATGAAGGATTTATCCTTAAATGTCCTGTGTGTTTTCTTGTTTACTATTTTCCAGGTAGTGGTCAGCTGGATTTTACTTTCGAATTATTCAACGGCAACACCAAGATAGAATCCGGTAGTACCACGAAAATTGAGTTGGAGACAGCCCTAACTGGAAAATTGACGGTTTCAGAATCTGGTTTTCCAACCGGCAACTTTACCGTTTTCTTCGTATCTGTCACGGTAGACAAAGAAAGCCCCGTTAACCCGTCACCGATCACTATGATCACGAATGGGTAAGTTCCAAAAGTTTATCTATAGCTGTTGGAAGCAGTTTCTCATACATAATGGTGTGAGTTTTAGCTCGAATTCATCAATAATTTGAGTAGCTTTGCTATATTTTCTTGTTTATCATATCAAGATATTCTACTTAACTCTCATGACGCTTTTACTTTCTTGAAACCATAACTGAGAAGTGTGTAAAGTGGTGCGCTTATTTTCCCAAACATGCAAAGCTGTTTATCAGAATATGTGTGTCCATGACGTGTACATGACTCAAAATGAGAACAGGATAACCATATAATAGAAGTTAAAAGTAACAAACTGATCACAGATTCAATGCACGGTGTCCATAAAAGCAGATTCAGTGAGCAGGGAAGTCGAGTCGCTAATTATTCGCTAATAATTCCCTGTTCACTTCAGGAAAGGAAAGACATTTTGAAATGATATACTTAAGTTGGTTACAAATTGATCTCTGAATAATTAACTAAAGAAAGGTTTCTATTTACATTCAGCTGTGCAGATGACGCCCAACAAGCCGCTGGTTTTGTGGATAACCCTTCCTCCTGTGATGGTGATAATACAGACGAATTTTCATTTAAAGCTTTTCGTCTCTCTGGTCAAACGGTGAATGAGAAAGTTGAATTTACTGTCACAGCCAAAGTTTGCTATAACAATGTTAGTGGGTGCTCGTGCAGTTGCAATGATCGAAAAAGACGTAGTACTTTGGAAGAGACCTCGAGAACCTTATACTACATTAGAGCTGGTCCTTTCACGTTTGTAGATGCTGATGGAGAGGAAAAGCAAGGTTTGTATCTACTCCCTTGTTCAGTGGATTCGTTATCATGATTTGGGCTATGATGGCAAACAAAACATCGGCCTTTCATTTCAATATTTAAAGAAAATATGAATAAACCTCCCCTTTTTAGCTAAGACAATTGACTTATTGCTTGTATTTATTAAAAAGAATTGAGCCTGATTTTTTTAATCGGAGTTTTATTTTGCATCATCAGCTGACACCGTTGTTGATGAGGATAAAGACTCGTCTGTACCTGTCCGTGTTGTCACTATTGGGGTGGTCGGTGGAGTCGTGGCTGTCGCTATTATTTGTGTGGCTGTCATCATTGTGCTGCGCAAGCGTCGCCATAATGTAACACTGACTAAATCACTTGGTACTCACGAATTCGCTACTCCAGGCGTGTGAGTTTCTGCTATAGGAATGCCTCCTAATATGGCATTATTTACTCACGTAGACAACGAAGAACTGGTTCTCCTTGATAGCTTTTTAGTTTTGTAATCTCGCAGATGAAAATAAATTAACAATGCTTGGACGTTCTTTAGAAGAATTTTGTACACTTCTCCGAAAACACCGAAAGGTTCAGAGAGATGCTGATGTCAAATTGCAAACTTTTGACCCGGTTTGTTGTCGCAGGAGAAGAAACAAAATATCAGTGGAGCCCATAATCTTTTATCTTTTGATACAAGTCATTTGCATCATTTTGCTTGAACGAAAGACCATGAAGGAGTTGAAACAAGTAAATCTCAATTCTTGCAATCGTTCGGTCATCATTCCGTTTAACTGATTGATCCTTTTGTGTTTTTGCAATCGCATTAAGTTTCTGAATCTTGGATCCACAGAATATTGATTCTAGCTTCTAGGTTACGTCCGATGGCAATTGGAAACACTTCATTTTTCCACTGAGTTTTCCATGAGTTGCTTAGCATCATATTGTATTTCTTAGATTTTAGAGCAAGCGATTATTTTTGTGGTAAATAATAGCAGCGTTTGAACATTAGCGATCAAAAACTTGTTTTTGAATCATACTTCGTAAAGGTTTTCGTTAAAGGTTAATTTAGGTAAAGATCAAAACTCTTGTGGGAGGGTTCGTCTTTCCCACGAGGTGTTGGATCTTAATACATAAATATTCGTATTCTTAGGTTTCTGGGTATATATTCAGCAGTGTACTTCCTATGTAATCTGCACTCAGAATTTGAAATGAATAAATAGTTCAAGACACTTAATTTTGGGATTCTCTTTTTAATTGATGGGAAAATTTCAGAGTTATGCATTAACCTTGACCATTACCTGGCCCCACATCCGCTAGTATAATCTTTGGCTGTTGACTTTATAAGATCATGAAACCAAAGCGGAACGTCTGGATCAATTTAGTTAGGGACCCTCTTAAATTTAACTTTACGCTTCATTTTAATGAGATATGCTTTTATCCTGTAGCGGTTCCCTTAACTTGCTTTTTTATCGTCTCCCTCGAGAGATTCAGGCTCTCATCAATCTGTTCTTCACTTTTTGGAGTTCACCTAGAGAACTTGAAATGAATTTGATATCTTGGTTCTGCGGTATGAGCTTTTTGTTCATAGCCTTTGAATATTGCTACGAACGAATGTCTCCTAAGTCACATAGAAGGAGTCAAGGGTATTCAGATGGCCGTATTCTGCTTATAATGTCAGTGATAAATGAGACATGAGTGAACTATTTTCTCCTTAGTAGCTGTTTTTCTTGCTAGATAACAACATTTTTTAGTTCGATCGAGCTGTTTCTCGGTAGTTACGGCGAAGATTGTCAATAGCTTTCAGTTGGCAGTCGTTTGCATAACCGGTATAATTCCCTTTCAGCGTTTTAATTGACCAGTTTCCTTTTTGACTGAAATTTCCTAAATCAATCCACCTTTAATCTCAAAAGTCTTTTACGGCAACCACATTGGTTAGGGACCTGGGTTTCAAGTTATCTCAAGCATCAAATGAATCTTTTTGGTGTTCCTTATTAAGGATCATTTTTTTAATTTCTATTGGAAAAGTTTGCATGACGCGTTTTGAGACATAATGCGCTACGGGCCACATTTACGATATCACATTCTGATGACATTATAAGGGCAGATATTAATCAAAAGTAAAAATCTTTATCGAAAATCTTCATGGAGGATACCCATGTTACTACAAAAGTTCTTGAGAGGGGATTCCTCCCGAGCAATAAAAAAGTTTGCGAAACTGAAAAATGTACGTAAGGAAAGGTTTTAATATAGTTATATAACTAAACATTACCTTAATTATTTGAATGTAATAATTCATACTCAATCAACTTATGCGCATTCCTAGGATGACCCTTTTAAATTCAATAAGATTCTTAGGGTGATCCCTCAGTATTGCGCCGCGCATCCTGTACTGCGTATATAAATGACGTTATCAGGCGAATAAGCGCGCGCATTCCGAGAACATGGTATCGCTTTTCAATCAATGGAACAGGTAAAGAGGTACAATGGTCTTAGAATCTTGAACGAGCACGGTGATCTTGTTGAAGGCCTAAATGTAATAACTCTCCTAAATGTAATAACATTTGGTCCTAAATGTAATAAAGTCCTAAATGTAATAAACCTTCAACGCAATCGTTTAACTCCTTCAGTGCATTGTTGTTATGGGGGACATCCACATTGAGATGTTAAAGTGACAGCTGTTGCACCAAACCGCTGACCAGTATACATGTCACATTACGGGCTCGCTGATATCAATCAGCGTATTTTTACTTGCTAGACGTAAGAAATATCGACAGTCGAAGTATGGTCCTTTAAGCGGTCTATTGATCGAGTTGAAGAAAATCATTTCCAGCCCAAAGTGGGCTAGTGCTTGGCTGGAAGCTCAATAGGATGGAATCGATTGGTAGGTAATCATTAGGACTTTTTGGAAAAGAAATTGACTACAATTGATGATGAACTAGCATGCTATTGTTGATGTTATCGTTCGTGTAAAAGTCTGGTAGTGATGCACCATTTTAGAGCAGTTTGAATGATTTCGCTGTGTCACATGTTAATCCAAAAGAAAAGTAATATTATCAGTAGTGTTACTGAAATTTTGCACATTAATGTTATCCAGTATCAATTGATTTTTTGATGAAGCATTTGAGTTCATTTTAAGGAATGAACATCTTGATTTATTCAATTTTGAGCCTGGGATATTGCATTTCTAGCCCTCTATGGCTTCACTCCACCTCAGTAATCAGTTCATGTACCATATGACTATAAGTGGAAACTGTTGAGCTTTCTTTTTTTATTCATTCATTTATCTATTCATTTTCCCCTCACGGCGGAGAGAAGAGATGAAGACAAAAAATGAAATATAAACTTGAGATAAACTGTAAAATATATGTTTTCCCAATATTTCGGTTCGGGAACCGATGAACCCGTCATAAGGGGTTAAAGGAAAAAAATGAATGGTTCATTACACCATCAACTGACCATCATGTGTTGAATGTTGTAGCTCAATGGTTCAATTTGACTCTCGCGTGGAAAAAAGGCAACATGTCGAGACCTGTGATGGTGAAATGGGATAATATATGATTGGTCAGGAGATGTCTTGCTCTGTAAGTTACTTTATCATATAGCTAGCAGCGCGCGCAAGCAAGATGAAGTGAATCCTGTGTTCTGATTGGCTACCTGAGCGGGCATGATGGGCTCACCCTCGCCCGCTCGGGATTCCCCGTATTGATCCCACGCAAGAAAACTTACAAAGTTCGTAACTTTTGGACAATGTCAGCATATACATAGAAAAAAATGAATGACCCTCTCGGGTTTATTGTGTTGCAAACACAGTTGGCTTTCACTATCAGCTCTCGAAATAAACAAGCCGTTCTTGATTCTTATCAAAGGGAAATCTTTTGCTATACAATGAATCCTTTAATGATTAAGCCAAGAGAATACAAACTCTCTTGACCAAGCTTGTTCGGTCAAGATGACTGAATATTAGCCTTGTTCTTTTTCTACTTTTTTTTTCATAGACCGAGACTTCGTCTCACTCCATGGAAACGCAAAAAAAAAAAAAGAACTCGGCCAATGTCCAGCCATTCTGACCTCACGCTTGGTAAATAACGGATATGAATATATTTTATGCAGACCCATACAAATCTGGCAAGGGAAGACAGTACAAAAAATGCACTTCTGAGCCCGGAATTTGTCTAACGTATATGTCGGTGGACTTCCTTTTCCTTGTAATTCGGTTCATGAAGTGTTAACTTCAGCACTGATCACACAAGTTTATCGTCAAAATCTGTTACACTTAAGAGTCTGAGCTAATGACATAAAGAGAGCTATTGATCAACGTTCTCATTGCTTTTGCGTCCGTCAATTTGATGCCAAAAGTACATCAGTATAAGGTTTTGTAGCCAATGCTTCTCAACCTACGTCTTTAGCAAATAAAAAGACGCTGATTAATATCAGCGAGCCCGCAATATGCCATTCTTTGGTGCAACAGCTGTCACTTTAACATCTCAATGTTAGCGCAGTTAAACGATTGCATAGGAGGCTTATTACATTTAGGACCGAACGTTATTACATTTAGGGCTTTATTACATTTAGGACTTTATTACATTTAAGACTTCAACAGACCTACCCTTTTTTTGTTGCTTAATTTGGTTTACAAATTATTTCCTTTAAATTGAAAAATTTTAAAAAAAGTCAACGGAGGTAAAAAGAGATATAGCGTAGTGCGTGCACGAAGGCCATTTCTTGAGGATGCATATTATGACCTTGAAAGCAGCGAGTCGAGGAACGTTTTTTTTCGTCTAAACTAACGTGGTTTTTCCAAAAATTATACATCATATTGTTTCATACGCTCGAGACTTTGTACCAATGAAGTTCTTTTTCAAGTGTTACTTTAGGAATCTTGCTTCAGTTACCGCAAAATGTACCACGTACGATGAAATGTGCGCGTGATTAGTGTCAGTACAAGGATAAAGGGGGTAAGTTTGGCCCATTATATCTCTGAAAAAAGCACGGTGACCTATCTTTTTTTATTGTATTTTTCGAAACAGACATTGGTGAGGAACATTTCAGGAAATTTAAAAAGAAATTGTTCAATAAATTTTTTTTGACGAATCGTCTTAATTAAGCTTTCTGTCTAACATGTGGCACCATCATTTTCCTAACACGCCCCTCTTCATTTAGGTGAATTGCACTAATTTAAATAAATTCAGAGTCTCCTTTGCTGAGGGATTCGTACCTCAGAGGTTCACTCCATTAGGAAGCTACCCAATGTTTGATAATGAGAAAAACCATGCATGCACTAGGTTCAAAATGATCCTGCTCAACACGGAAATCGAGCATTTTTGGAATCAAACTAAGCCATTCAACAGTTGTCAAAAATCCACTTTTTGACCTCTTTGATCACAGGCAGCCCAAGCTCCACCTGTGAGATGATCATAACAGTAATGGCGAAATTATAGGAGTTTGTATATATATATATATATATAAGGAGAAGTCAAATTCTCACAAAAAATACCTCACCTTACCTCCACAGTACATCGCTTGATATCTGAGCACTTACTTCGTTGAAGGGAATCCATTTAGGGAGTTCTCTATATCGAGGTTTTCTACGTACATAAGAAGAGCCCCGCCGGGAACCACACCGTAACTTGGCACCCGTGGTTCCAACACAACTTTTCATGCCAAGTGACAGTGTGGTCCCCGGCTAGGCTCAGTTTAAAAAGGAGGCATGGTTACAAGGCTGGTTTTCAACGGTCGTGTGTCAAGGTGAATGCGAACGCGTAGAGTCCCTGTGGCTCAGTGATAGAGCATCGGAGCGAGGAATCCGAAGGTGTTAGTTTCGTTTCCTCATGGGGACTCAGAAGTTTTTCTTCGTCTCACGCTCTTAACAAGTAACTTAACTCAGCCTCTGGCTCTTTTAGTCTCCTTTTTAGTGTTGGCTAACTCATCTAATTTCAGCCATATCATTATTTTTGTTGTGAAGTTGTCCCCTTTTCTCAGGTATTATGTCAGTTTGAATATTTCAAATGAAGGGTACCTTTCTTGTTTATCTTGCTTCAACATACTTTGAAAATGAATCTGAGTTGCAACAAGACTTTCAAAGCACCACACTGATTCATTCAAGAAGCATTCAGCAGCCCGGCTCTAAGTTAATTTATTCTGCTTATTCGAGAATGCATCCTTCACATTACTTGACAAGCCTGGATGTTCAGTGGACCGCGGAACCTGCGGAACCCTATGTTCTTTTGTAAAATGATAGTAATGAAATAAAACATAAAACTAAAAAGACCTAAGAACTGTTTGTAAGTTCGTTTTCGGGTATAAAGAGGATCACTTTAAAAGAAAAATATGTTTAAGTTGTCCTTAACGTCCAACTTAAACTGTGGCGACATTCGCCGTACAAGGGTACGTAATGTCATAAGGAGCAATTAGCAGTCACCTACTCCGAGTATTTATAATTGAACCATAATGGTTCCAGTTGCCAGTAATCGTTTCACTATGCTATGCGCAAAGAGTTCTGGGGTCGCCACGGGGCAAACATAGCAAGTCGCTACAAACAATTTTATGGCGAAAAGTCATTTGGGAGTCCAAAAAGACGATTTTTGAGAGAATTCAACGCCTTTTTGCAGCCGTTATATCAGAAAAGGATTAAAGCGATGTTTATACTTGGGAAGTATAAGTTTTTGTCTAAATAACCATGAAATATGCGTTAAAATCTACCGGTAAAGTTCTCTCTTGCGTAAGGTTTATTGTGAAATCGACATCTTGTAACGGTCTTGGAATATCTCGAAATTACGTAATAATCGCGAGTATGTAACCCATTCAAGCTTTTTCAGTTGTATATAAGTGTGTGCAGTCTACTTCTGGCTTATTTCTGAGCTCGTTAACACAAACATTATTGGAAGCATGCCTCGTGGCGATCACTGTGCTGTGTGGGGTTGTAACAGCGATCGAAGGTACCCAGAAATGCAAAATATTCTTCCTCATGTTGGAATACTGAGATTTTACATCCCCAAGAGTAAGAAAGATGTCTTGTCATGGGCTAGATCTATCAATCGTGATTACGTCAGGATAGCAGTGATTACGAAGGTCTGTTAATCAAGCGCGCCGAAAAGTTCAATCGCCCACTGAAGTCACAAAATCGCCTGTCGAAGCAAAAACAAAATTAACACAATCGCCCTTTGAGGCAAGAAGTTAAGGCAATTGCCCGTTGAGGCAAGCAATTCAAGACACTGAATCGCCCGTTGAGGCAAGTGTTTCAACACAATCGCGCGCTAACACAAGCAAGTCAACCAAGCGCCCTTAGAGGCAAAACCTATGCTACGGGCAAATGAATCAATTTTTACGTTGACAAAGACTGATATACCCATTAGAGCCCGTTAAGGACAAATCAACGCAAACGAAAACAAGTTAACATCGCAGAGGCTATTTGCCTTTACTATCAGTGTTTCATCTTTGATTTACATGACAAATCGTTCGCGATGTTACTTAAAAAAACCTGCCACGTAATTTTAGTTGACTTTTCCAATACTTTTTGTAAATATATGGTTGTGCAAATTAAGCTTGTTGTTGCTGCTGTTGTATTTCGTTCGTCCCCTCGCAGCACTTAACTTGCTATTAGCAACCCCTAGTATTTCACCTATTGTACACCGTGAACGTGTTTGTATATTCATAGAGGCTCACTTATGCGTGAGCCGTGGGTGTTCTGTGGTTGGACGTCAAGGTAGATAAAAAACGATCCACATTTCTCTTTTCACGTTATCTTCTTTATATCCAAAAATGAAAATTTCGAACAGTGTTTAGGTATTTTTTAGCAGATTTCGCTGGTTCCGGAGGTTCCGCGGTCTTCTGATTCCCATTTTAGTAACACCCGACAAGCTTGCGGTTTTACAAAGGTTCCAATCTAGACCGAAACGTCCGTTCTGAAAAAAAAACCATAATTTCAATTCCTTAACTTATGTAGTTTGCCTTATTTAAGAAAAGTTTTGCTTAGTTGCGAGAAATATGTTAGTTAGTATTTTAGCAGATGAAACAAACTATTTGCAGAATCCCTAATAACGACTTGTTCATTTAATAATTGTCCATTTCAAAATTCCAAGGAAACATCTCCCTTTCTAAAGAAGGCCAAGTTCAAGAACCTGTCTCCGGAAAGTCTATCTTATATGCACAAGAACAAACATCATTCTCAAAACGAAGGCATGGCTCTTTACTTCGCTTTAAGACTTAATACTCAAAGCAATCAAGAAATGGTCATTTTTAACTCGTGAATTGCGCGCATGCGCAAGAGCGAGTTGTAGATATGATGTGGAGAATGGCATTCGTTCGCTCGCTCGCTCGATTGGTCGATTGCTGTAGACTTTTTTCGAATTTTAGGCTTTTGAGTAGATTTGATAGTTTTTGGCGAGTAATAAACAAACGAAATGGCGACCTTTGTTGCTAAGAATAGTGGTGGGGTGAAAAAGAAGCCAATTATAATCTTGAAAGAGTTTTTTTTTTCGTTTTAGTTTCAACAAGCGGCGCCAGCGAATGGCAGGCTTGCAAGGTTCCCACTGAAATAACAGAACAACCTTCATTTTTCATAAAATCGTAATTTACAATCCTTGAACTTGAAAACAATCCGAAGATTCATTGAAAATATCACTTACTGCGAAGAGCTCGGAGTTTAGAGATGTTCAAAAGCTTTTTCTGTTATGGCGTGAGATTGAGGACAAAATCAATCATTACGTTTCTTATCGTGTGTTTTTCCTGTGTGAGGCAACAAAAGACAGGTTATCACGAAAATCAAATAACACCTAAACAAACAATGTTATCTACCGATTTTCAGTGAATTTTTGAAAACAATTTTCTTATAAGTTTCAAGACAATTTGAAGATTCAAAATACATATTACGTACTAAAATGCGAAAGTTATACACTACAAATTGATAAATAGGCCTGAAATGAAATTCGATCTTGTTCTTGATTATACGTTGCCTAGCACGTGACTAAAATCTACCCAGGCGGAGATCCAAAATGACGGTAGTCTTGGCTTAGTTATATCACTCAAAACTCGTTCCCGTTTGTCTCATTCGATGAAGAGGGAATCGTTAATGTTTTCATTAAGATAGTACTGCCTTGGTTTTCTAACATTTACAATGATAGACAGTAAATTTCACTTTTCACCCACATTTACTTCCAACCTTTTCTTTTGAACCAGAAACAAAAATGATATACGTTTAAAACACATGACATCATCCACCCATGTCAAATGTAATAGCATGATCATTTCAATTGTAATGCCTTCTTATCCCAACGTTACTTTGTTTCTTTGATGCGAACACTGAACTACTGCTCGTACTCTAGATATGACAATCAACCACAAAATTCCCTAAACCAGATAACATTAAACATAATCCAAAAAATCATGTGTCAATTCACGAATTTGCTCACAGAGCACTTTGATTTTTTCATGGCGTGAATATGCAGCCATACTTCATATTGGGCCGCGATCACGGAATGATCATTAAGTAAAAACCTATGGAGAGACTTTTAAGAGAACCGTTTATCTCAGAAAGGAGAACATTTCAGAGACAGCGGAAAATATGTTCCTCGTCGGGTCTTCTGCTCTTGTATTGTTACATTAATAATATATTAAGAATGACTCTTCTTACACAAGTTTGCTCTAGCTATCTATTTTTAGCAACTGTCCCAGGCCCGAAAAGCACGCTTTCTTGTTAAGCCTGTATAATGGATTGGCCGATAACTCGAGGGAAATTTTCTGGAGTTCCGTTTTTCGATTATTTAATCACACCTTGATTGGATAAACGATAAAAACCCTTTAACCACGGAATTTAAAACCATCTGCACGGTTTTATGACTTCATTTTTGAAAATAATTTTTCTCTTTATACGGTGCAACTTTTTAGCATTATAATATTCCCAAATTTCAAATCATGATATACATATTCTGCAATTTCATCTATCTTTATCAGCTGTTCGTGAATTATAAAACTGTATTATTTTTGGAAAAATCTGGTCTGGGAATCACGTGATACAATTTCCCTGAGGGAGGGGAAGGAAAAAGAATAGCAAACGTTTAGACGTTAGAGGTCAACAGTGATCCTTTTGTTCCGTTCACCTGCTGTGGTAAACAATCACGAGAGGTTGGAAAGGTAAGATAGCATTACAATCCTGTAGAAATTGATTCGAGAAAACCCACAGCTTTAAGTAAATCATTTTCATACTCATTTTCATATAATACTTCATATTTCTCTATCGTTCCGTGATTATCAGAAAGTTCGTCGAAATAACAGTTACCTCGGCAGCAGATAGTTAGAAAATTTCTCCCTGTTAATTACTACATTAAATGCCTCAAGCATGAAGACCATCTTTTATTCTCAGATGTCACGGCCAAAGGTATGTTCAGTGAACCATTAGGTCTTTATCCTTTTGCTTTCGAGTTTGTTAGAGATCCGCAAAAGCTGTCTTGCGTCATTAATAGCCAAGCTCTGAGACGGGTAACTATAGCTTGTCAATGGTAGACCTTGCATCTATTGCTATTAACTTACGAAATTCTCCTTTTCGAAGCAATTTCTAGAAGAAGTAAATTTCCAAGCTTTGGTAGGTCTTCACTCACTGTTATTTTTGCGGTTTGCTCAACCAAGAAAGGTGCAAGCACAATTGGTCTGGAAGGCGTAGGGAGCCACATATGGCGTGGCTTATGCTGTTATTCAAGATTTCTTAGGTTACCCAAGGTTACTTAAGTTTTTCGGTTTTGGATTTGGTGTCAATTGTGGATTGCGGATTTCCCGTTTTTAACAGTTGGTTTTCGGTTTTCGTAAAAAATACTCATGTGTTTTCGGATGTACTTTTCGATGCGATCTTCAGTTTTTTCTTAATTGGCTTTCTGAGAGCAGACATCAGTACAAGGTACAAAACTTTTACCGAAAACCTGTTATTTCCAATTCGTGGGTTTGTGGCGCTGAAGTCCGCAATGAGTTATTTCACCATTCTGATCTAGGTAGATCTTTAGGGGTTCAAATGAAAACTGTGTATTACGAAGAATAATCAATAAGTAATTTAGAACAAACGCTCTGAACATTCAAGTAATTTATCATGAGATGCATCGAAAGATTAACGTGTATTTAAATAACGCAGTCGTCATATTTAAAGCTAGAAGGGGTTTTAACTTATGAGCTGAGTGTTTACATTTCCTTGAGGACTGCAAGAAAATATACGAGGTAAGAACAAAATGAGAATGAGGCAAACCAAACACTGTACATCACCTTATAATAGAAAACATCATATGCTCAACAGTTTCAGATATTTTTTGATTGATTTTGGTTTATTGCCATGTCACATCAGCTCAAATGCTTTTTAGAAAAACTCAAAAGCGAAACATGTGTAAGGCACTGATCGATTCGGTTTCTGATAAGGATCTTCTGTTTATTCTGTTAATCATTTCTTTGAAGGGTAAAGAAACCAATGCGTCAACCTTGATCCGTTGCAGAGACGAGAGAGATCTTTTAAATAAATATATGTTATTTGCCGGCTGGGAGGTCCGTATGGTGAAAAACTGTGACCGAGGTCTTGAAAATACTGCCCGAGGCCGTAGGCCGAGGGCAGCATTTTCAAGACAGAGGTTTAGGGTTTTCCACCATACGGACCGACCCTTAGCCGGTAAATAACATATTTATTGTTTTTAAACTTGACGAAATTCTTTCCGAAAGAACCCGAATGATTTAGGGCTGTTAATACGGCAAGATCTTCCATAAACTGAACAATTTTTGAGTGAGTAAATGGTAGTTAAAATAGAGGTGATGCAAATTAAAGAGAGATGCCTCAGCGAAACATTTTCATTTCCGTAACGATAAAGGTGATTTAAAAGGCTTCCAAACAAACTTTGAAACATTATTTTTACAAGTATCTGTCACAATCTGACACCTGTCAATTAGAGAGCGCGCAAGAAAAAAAAAAGCGTAGGAACATTTGAAAAACATCAGAACTAGTTTGGCAAGGGCTGTCACGACAAGGTTTTCTTCAAAATCAGTCAATGATCTAACGGAAAGTATTATTCACTCTCATCGACCATTCATTCATGTACGAAGATTTACCTCTGTTCATTAAGTAAACGGCGAGGAAAGTAATTGTGAGTAAATTCAATTTTTTTATTTTGAAGTTGTGAGAGTTTGCTCGTTTGTTTGCTGCAATGGCGTGTGTGACTCTGGTCTTTCCTTCACAAAAACTAAATTCGAACGGCACACTCCAACGAGACACAAGGGAATATAATGCGGCCTTTTCTCAAAAAATTCCTTCAATTTCTGTTGTGCAATTTACGGTATAAATGTCTAAATTGAACGGAATTGGAAAGACTCACCGGGAGCGTATATTTGTTGTAGAACTTAAATTAAAACTTCGCTCGCTCTTTCGCTACGAACAAATTGCTCGAGAAAATTCAGATATTAAATGAATGGAAGTTCCATCGTTCAGTTTAACTGTAACCAAATACTTCACGTTTCAACTTTCTGGGTACTATTGGTGAACGAATTAAATGCAGACGGTTTTTTAGGCCGCTTGTCAACCAACGTAATGACACTATTGTTTATTCAAATTCATTCTGAAACCAATATTTTTCTGTCAACCAAAGTGATTTGATAGAGAGAAAAGAGAGGATTCATAAGTTATTTATCGGCTTGAGGTAGTGACCGACGTGTTTGCTTAAAAATACTGCCCAGCCGGAAAACGAGGTATATTTATGAAAAATAGCAACGAAAGTTGGGATGTACTCGGCGACTCACGAAAGCGTTACCGTGGCCCGTGGGCAGAGATAGGAAAATACTGACCGGGTAAAGAACCAATCAGATTGCAGGATTCGTTACCGTGCCCTCTAAAAAAACAATAAATGTAGTTATGCATCGGCAATAATATTCACGAATTTGTTTGTTTGATTTAAAGTGCGGAGTTAGAGTCCTTACATAAAACATGCTTTTCCCTTTTTTTTTTTTTTATTATTTTCATAGAATCATCTGCGGATTGATATCCGCATTAAAAATAATTGTATCTTCCCATTTTTTACCAATTTTTCCGAGCAGGAAGAGACATGAAGATAAGTGAGAAACAAAGACCACCGGTTGTATCTTTTTCAGGAAATCAATTCCACAAGTGTTCCACGGAAAACCCATTGAGAAGTGAGAAAAAATGAAGAAGCCATCTTGTCTGCCGATCATTCTCGTCCTTCTTGCGTTTTATCCTGCGCCTTGTAAGTTCACCTTTGTATAAAAATTCACAGATCATAATAAAGACAATGGTTATTTTCGGAAAAAAAACAGCAAAAATCGGCAGTGGCAGTTAGATCAGACTATGGCGCGAAGAATGTCTAAAGAAAAAAGGAAAGAAAAAGATAAGAAACATGAAACATTTTACAGGTTTGTAAAAGAGCATTTATATTTCATTCGGATGTCTCAAAACCTGGCGTTAATACAGCGTGATGCATATGTAATCCTCACAAAGCGTCTAAAAAGTAACGAAACATCAGATCGCAAGTCAGTAGGTGTATAAAGTCTGTTAATTTAAGTTTCAGTTTAAGCATTTTATGGTTTTGACAGCCTGGTTTAGATACTCAGTCAAAAACGGCTTTTTCTAATGTAAATTTTCTTCTTTTATAGAGGATTCATTTGTAAATGTCCTCCGCGTTTTGTTGTTTAATATTTTGCAGATAGTGGTGAGCTAGCTTTCACTTTTGAAATATTCAAAGGCGGCAACCCAGTAGACCCTGGCACGACAATTGCTTTGGGGACAACCCTTCTCGGAAGATTGACGGTTTCAGAATCTGGTTTTCCAGCCGATGAGTTTACCGTTGTTTTCGTATCTGTCAAGGTAGTCAAAGAAACCCCCGATAACCCGGCGGCACCGATCTCTTCGAACACGAATGGGTAAGTTCATAATTTTGTCTACAGCCGTTGAAAGTACTTTGTTTATCATCAGCACTCTCATACATACTGATGTGAGTTTTAGCTCGTTGTCATCGATAGTTTGAGTAACTGCTTTATTTTCTCGGTTATAATATCAGGATTAATCTCCCTTTGTTCATGAGTATTCATAATCTTAAATGTACAAGATATTCTACTAAACTCTCATGATGCTTTTGCTGTTTTAAACCATAACTGATAAGTGTGTAAACTGGTCCTTTTCTCATGCAAAGCTGTTTATTAGAATATGTGTGTACGTGACGTGTAGACGACTCAAAATGAGAACTGGATAACCATATAAGGAGGGCGTTAGAACGTGGTCACTGTGAATAGAAGATAAAAGTAATTAAGAAACTGATCACAGATTCAGTACACAGTGTCCGCAATTGCGAATTTGGTAAGCAGGGAGGTTGAGTCGCAAATAGTTCCCTATTCACACCGAAGCGCTTCAGGAAAGGAAAGGTATTTTGAAATGATACTTAAGTTGATTACAAATTTATTTATAAATGATTCACTTAAGGGAGGTTTCTATTTACATTCAGCTGTGCGGAAAATGACAAAATATCCTTGGTGGATGACCCTTCCTCCTGTAATGGTGATAATGAAGACTACTTTCCATTTCAAGCTTTTCGTCCCTCTGGTCAAACGGTGAATGAGAAAGTTGTATTTACTGTCACAGCTTAAGTTTGTTATGACGGTTATCCTGGGTGCGGGTGCACTTGCGGTTCTCGAAAAAGACGTAGTACTTTGGAAGAGACCTCAAAAACCTTATACTACATCAGAGCTAGTCCTTTCACATTTGTAGACGCTGGTGAAGGGGAAGAGTAAGGTTTGTATCTACTCCTCTGTTCAGTGGATTCTTCTTCACTCCCTCGTCGACTGATACTTGCAATACTAGAGCAGAGCGCGGCCGCGCACGGTCTGGGTACCACAATTCAAAAGTTCAAGACGTTCCTAGCTTCCTCTTTCGTTCGTGGCGTGCTACGGTCGACCACATCTTTCGTTTTATGAATTATTTATACGGCGTTTTCTTTCTTTTGGATTCATTGTGCAGGATTCTACATCAGAAAATGTAAGTTGCATTTAAGTCTTAATGTTTATCGTATTTTCGATAGAGGATGCTCGTTTTTTCCAGCGAATTGAGCGGGATGTTTTCGCTGGTTCTCCATCGAACCGACGACATTAATTTAAGCTAAAGGCATGTGTCACTGACCGCCTCTATTGTCCTCTAGGACAATGTGAGTAAGTCGACTCCGATCCATACGGCGGAAGTCGCGTCACCGGAGTTGGACAAGCGGATAGAAGAGTCTATTGCAAAGGCTGTTCCGATTCATCCAGAGTCAAGGAAATATCTTCGGTTCTACCACGAGGGAAGAACATACGAATTTTGTTGCCTTCCTTTCGGCCTTTCACTGGCTCCCCGCGTCTTCACCAGAATCCTCCGTCCTATCATAGTGAGACTGCGCTCAGAGGGAATACGAACAGTAGTTTACTTGGAAGTCCTTCTGCTGATTCACCATCAGAAGGACCGATTGACCGAGATCTTCAATTATGTGAGGAGGCTTTTGTCCGGCCTCGGATTTATAGCAAAACTCGAGAAATGCTCACCGGAACCCACCCATCGCCTAGTCTTTCTGGGTGCAGTGTTGGACACGACCTGCATGTCGATTTCCCTGCCAGACGAGCAGATCGATCGGATACAAGAAGCATGCCAGACGATGCTAGAGTCTGAGTCAACATCTCTGGGAGAGCTGTCAAGCCCGCCGGGCCGCAAGAGCCATGCGGCACAGACAGGTCTGTGGGTAGCAACTTTACATTACAGAACCTGAGGTGGTGGGTGTCGTCGAGTCCACACTCTCGCACCCGTCAGGACATCACCCTACCCCCCTTCGACCTTACCATCAGGACCGATGCATCTTTGCTGGGCTGGGGAGCGACCTGCAATGGCAGGACAACCGGGGGACGCTGGAGTGTGGGAAAGGCAGAACAACACATCAATGGCTTAGAGCTCAAGGCAGCCACCCTCACCTTGAAGTCAATCCTGAGAGAGGGCATGAAGTTACCACCCCAGACACTGGATCCCTCTCCTCCACAGCATATTCTTCTGGAGATGGACAATACTACGGCGGTTGCATATGTGAACAGGAGGGGGGCACTCAATCCCCTTCTCTGTCCCTACTGGCCTTGGAACTGTGGTCTTTCCTGTTGACAAGGGGTCTGTGGGTAACAGCCCGTCATCTACCAGGGGTGTTGAATGTGGAGGCAGACACAGCTTTACGGGAGTTCTCACACGAACAGAGTGAATGCTGCGGAAAGAAGTCTTCCAGGACATAATTCGTCACTTCTATGTTCCCGAGGTAGACCTCTTTGCGTCACGTCTAAACCATCAGCTGCCTCTTCATATGTCCCGGAAACCAGACCCGGGTGCTAAAGCAGTGGATGCCTTTCAACTAGACTAAAATCAGTGGACGAGTTTCATTCACCCACCAGTGGTGCTTCTGCCTCGAATCCTCCAGAAAGTGCGTGATGACGAGGCAACGGCTCTTCTAGTTGCCCCGAATTGGCCGGGTCAGCCATGGTACGCTCAGATTTAGCTGATGCTGACGGACAGACCATACCCCCTACCCAAGGAGAAGTCTCTACTGTCACTGCCTTTCGGCCAAGAGGCAGTTCACCCTCTGTGGCGAACTCTCCACCTGACTGTATGGCCGATATCGGGTCAGCCTACCAAACCGCAGGTTTCCCTGAGGAAGTGACTAACGTTCTTCTTGCATCATGGTCCCAGTCAACCAAGAAACGTTACCAAGCTCCATGGCGGGCGTGGTCCCATTAATGTTCTTTCAAGGGGTTTTGCCCCTTTTCAGCACAAGTCACAGATGTGCTGACCTTCTTGACAGAGTTAGTGACAAGTCGGTCTCTAGAATATAGGACTCTGGCAGTCTATAAGTCTGCTATCTCACAAGGACATCTGCCGGTGTGCCAGTAGTATCTCGTTTTATGAAGGATATTTTTCGCATGAAACCGCCAACACCTCGTTTGAGTTCAACTTGGAATGTTAAAGGCTTGCTTGAGTTTCTGGCAACCCTAGATCCCTCTAGTGATCTTACGCTTAAAATGCTATCCCTCAAGTTAGAAGCTTTACTAGCTTTGACGTCTTCGGCTCGTGCACATGAGTTGGTTAAACTAGATTTGGCCTTTGCCTCAATCAAGAGTTACTCTTGGGAATTCAATTTGGCTAAACACACGGAAGTTTCAAGGCCTGGTCACCCTACCAGGAAGATTTATTTGCTTGCTTACCCAGACAATCCTAAGATTTGTGTGGTTAGAGCTTTACAGGAGTATCGATCCAGGACGGAGAAAAGAAGGCAATCTTCTCGCCTCCTGATCTCATTCGTTAGACCTTTTAAGCCCATCTCAAGTCAGACTATGTCAAGATGGCTGAGGAAAGCTATGCAGCTAGCAGGCATTGGTCCTTATTTGAGACATTCAAGCGGTTTTACCTGCGATCACCCGACAGAGGGGAGTTTGCAAGGGCTGTTCTTGCTGCTTTGCCTGAGTAACTACCCTCAGGGAACATGTTAAGTCTTTACCATGAGCCAGCTAATTTCCTGTAGGTGCCCCATTTTTATCTTTCCGTTTGGGGCCTTAGTTTCTTATCAGAGTTTATCATTATTAGTCTAGTGTCGGAACACATTCAGTATCGTTTCTATTTCATAGCTTTGACTGTGATCCCCTGCTTTAGGGTTTCACTAGATTGTAGTCCTTTGTAGGTTCTTACAGTGGAAATTTGTAGTTTTCAAGTTTAAAAATGTTATTAAACCTTGTTTATGTTCTGGATTATGGTATTTCATGCCATTAACCCTTATAGTCTGCTCTAGTATTGCAAGTATCAGTCGACGAGGGAGTGAAGAAGAAATTATATTTCCCCGAAGGGAAGGTACTTACCTGACGGGGAGATGTAGTTCTTCGAACTCCCTTGGAGACTGATATGCGCAATACGGTTCCCCAACCAAAGTCAATTTCTATTCCTCCCCTCCCTGTTACTGACATTCGTGACCTTTGCGCTACTCTCTCAGAGGAAGCTAGGAACGCCTTGAACTTTTAAATTGTGGTACCCAGATCGCGCACGGCCGTGCTCTGCTCTTGTATTGCGCGTAGTCTCCGAAGAACTACATCTTCCCGTCAGGTAAGTACCTTCCCTTCGAGGAAATATAATTTCTTTATCATGATTTGGGCTATGATGGCAAACAAAACATGAGCCTTTCATTTAATCACCTAATTGATTTGGCTTCAATATTTAAAGAAAATACAAATCAAGCTCCCTTTTTGAACCAAGACAATCGTATTTTTTAACAAAAAGAATTGAACTTATTTTTTTCCTCGGGGTTTTATTTTATATCGTCAGTTGACACCATTTTTGATGAGGATAAAGGCTCTTCTGTACCTGTTCATGTTGTCACTGTTGGAGTGGTCGGTGGAGTCGTGGCTGTCACCATTGTTTGTGTCGCTGTCATCATTGTGCTGCGCAAGCGTCACCATAATGTAACACTGACCGAATCACGTGGCACTCACGAGTTCGCTACTCCAGGCGTGTGAGTTTCTGCTACAGGAATGCCTCCTAATATGGCATTATTTAATCACGTAGATAATGAAGAACTAGTTTTCCTTGATAGCTTTTTAGTTTTGTAATCTCGTAGATGAAAATATATTAACAATGCTAGGACGTTTTTTGGAAGAATCCTATACTTCTCCAAAAACACCGAAAGGATTACAGGGATGCTGATGTAAAATTCCAAACTTTTGACCCAGCCTGTTGACGCAGGAGAAAAAACAAGATATCAGTGGAGCCCATAACTTCTCATCTTTTGATACAAGTCATTGGCATCGTTTTGCTTGAAGGAAAGACCATGAAGGAGTTAAAAAAAGTAAATCTCAATTCTTACAAAACTGTTTCACGCAACAATTCTGAAGAAAACCCCAAAAATAGAAGGCAAGGGTTGAGAGACAGTTTTGTGTTTTTTTCTCGTGCGATTTTCCAGTAGGACTCGAAACCATATTTCAGAAAGCACAGGAAAAAACAACTTGTACTGCAGTTTTGACTTTTTTTGCAGTCATAAAAATATTCGGTCATCAGTCTGTTTAACTGGTCGATACTCTTATGTTTTTGCGATCGCATTAAGTTTCTGAATCTTGGATCCACTGAATATTGATTCTAGGTTCTAGGTTACGTCATTTGCAAATGGAAACACTTCAATTTTCCACTGAGCGTGTCATGAATTGCTTAGCATCATATTGTATTTCTTAGATTTCAGAGCAAGCAATAATTTTTTAAGTGAATAATAGTGGCGTTTGAACGTTAGCGATTAGTGACTCATTTTTGAATCATAGTTCATAAAGGTTCTGGTTAAAAAAGCTGACAAAAATAGAAGATAGAAAGCAAAGGTTAATTTAGATAAAGATCAAATCTGTTGTGGGAGAGTTCATCTTTCCAACGAGAAGTTGGATCTTAATACATAGGTATTCGGATTCCTAGGTTTTTGGGTATATATTCAGCAGCGCGCTTCCTATGTAACCTGCTCTTAGAATTTGAAATGAATAAATATTTTTTTTCAAGGCGCTGGGAAAACTTCAGAGTCATGCATTAGCCTTGACCATTACCTGGCCTAAATTTGCTGGTATAATCTTTAGCTGTTGAATTTATAAAATCATTACACCAAAGCGGAACGTCTGGATCAATTGAGTTAGGGGAGCCTCTTGGATTCACGTTTACGCTTCATTTTAACGAGATATACTTTTATCCTGTAGCGGTTCCCTTAACTTGCTTTTTTATCGTCTCCTTCAACAGATTAAGGCTCTTATGCATCTGTTCCCCTTTTTTTGGAGTTCGCCTAGAGAACTTGCGGTATGAGCTTTTTGTTCATAGTCTTTGAAGCGAACGAATGTCTCCTACGTCACATAGAAAGAGTTAAGGGTATTCAGATGGCCGTATTCTGCTTATAATGTCAGTGATAAACGGGACATGAGTGAACTATTTTCTTTTTATTGGTTGTTTTTCTGGCCAGATAACAACATTTTTTAGTTCGATCAAGTTGTTTCTCGGTAGTAACAGATAAGATTGTCAATAGCTTTCAGATGGCAGTCGTTTGCATAACTGGTATAATTCCCTTTCAGCGTTTTAACTGACCAGTTTCCTTTTTGACGGCAACTTCCTGAATAAATCCACCTTTAATCTCAGAAGTCCTTACGGCAACCACATTGGTTTGGAACCCGGGTTCTAAGTTGTATCAAGTGTCAAATGAATCATTTTGGTATTCCTTATCAGGTAGGATTTTATTCTAATCCTCTTGGAAAAGTTTTCATGGCGCGTTTTGAACCTTACCGTGCTTTAGGCCACCTTTCGGCGATATGACATTCAGATGATGTTATAAGCGCGGATAAAAATCAAAAGTAAAAGTCTTTATCGAAAATATTTATGGAGGATACCTACGTTACTACTAAAGTTCTTGACTGGGGATTCCTCCCAAACAATAAAAAAGTTAACGAAACTGAAAATTGAACAGAAAAAGAAGGAAAGGTGTTAATATAGTTATATAACTAATCAATACTTTAATTATTTGAATGAAATAATTCACACTCAATAAACTGAGGTGCATTCTTTGGATGACCCTTTTAAATTTGTTAAGATTCTTAGTCAGAGTGATTCCTCAGTATTGCACTACACATCCTGTACTGCGCATAAAAATCACGTAATCAGGCGAATAAGCGCACGCATTCCGAGAACACGATATTGTTTTTCAGTCAATGGAATAGGTAAGGAGGTAAAATGGTCTTAAACTCTTGAACAAGCTAAGCGCGGTGACCCACATTTTTTTATTGCACAATCTAGTTTACAAATTATCCCCTTTAAACTGAAGAAACAAAAAAGAAATTCAACGAAGGGAAAAAGAGATATAGCGTAATGCATGCACGAACTCCATTTCTCGAGGATGCAAATTATGACCTTGAAAGCAACGACTCGAGAAACGTTTTTGTCGTCTAGACGTGATTTTTCCACAAATGATATATCATATTGTTTCATACGCTCGAGACTTTCTATACCTATCAAGTTCTTTTTCGAGTGTTACTTTAGGAACCTTGGCCTCCGTTACCGCAAAATGTACCCCAAACGATGAAATGACGCACGTGATTAGTGTCAGTACAAGCATAAATGGGGTAATTTTGGCCCATCATATCCCTGAAACAGGCACGGTGACCTGTCTTTTTTTTTGTATTTTTCGAAACAGACATCGCTGAGGAACATGTAAGGAAATTTAAAAAAAATTGTTCGATTACTCTTTTTTCCGAGGAATCATCTAAATTAAGCTTTCTGTCTAACATGTGACACCATCATTTTCCCGACGTGCCCCTCTACATTCAGGCGAAGTTGCACTAATATAAAAGATGCCAGAGTCCCCTCTTGCAGAAGGATTCGTGCTTCAGAAGTTAGCTCCACCAGGATGCTACCCAATGTTTAGTAATGAGAAAAGTTATGCATGTACTAGGTTCCAATGTGAGAAAATTCCTTCATTCTGTTCTTATAGGATTAGCAATTTTGTGAGCGCTGAGTGTACAGAAGGAAGGAAAACAAAATAGACCTCGAGCTCCTTCGTCGAACATCGAAAGCTTGTAGTCGTTTTATTTTCAAGCTCCTATGTTACTGATACGTCTGATAGAATTCTGAGAATATATTTTCAGTTGAAAAGCTATCCTGTTGTATTTAGTAGCGATCGAATTTTATTCATTCACGTTCTAATTACGGCAAACTCTCGGCACAAAACTACGGTTTTGGACAAACTCAAATAGAGACGAAACGTGCTCATAAAAATCTAAAAAAGCCGTTGCTCTGTTGGGTTCGGTTCTTTTTGTGCCTTTTACAAAATCTAACCTTGGCTGTGGTGTACGTGCGTTTGAAAAGTTGCAGAGAAAGGCTGCCATCATCATGAAATCATGCCTCTAGGCAATTTTAAAATGATCCTGCTCATCACGAAAATTGAGCATTTTTGGAACCAAACTAGGCAATTCAACAATTGTCAAAAATCCACGTTTTGACATCTCTGATATGAAAACTCACTACAAACAAATGGTCTAGGTTGCAAAGGAACTCTATGCTCTTTAATGAATGACCTACTTATCTCTCAATAACTTATCTCAAATTCCAGAAATACAATCTTGCCCGCATAAGAGGCTAAAACATTCAGAGTCTGTTTGCTTGACAATTGACTGGAAACAACTCATTTTCATATCAAAGGAGACGTTTCATCTTTTGTTATTATTATAACATTGGGTGGACATGTTTGCGTGAGGTTAGCTGTGAGACCATACTTCATATTGAGCTTAAGTCATGGGATAATAATATAGTAAACACGATAAATATGAATTCAAAGTTAGGAAGGCCTTTAATTTGAGAAAGAGGGAGATAACAAAGTTTTAAATAGCATTCTCAGTTTAATACATGCCTCTACCCTCTTAATGAGCTGGAGGCAATTCTTTCACAACAACACTTTGACTCTGCAATATCTAGATTTATCTTTCAGATGGCGTTTCCTTTGCTCAGTAGCCCTTTTTCCATTAATTTTCTTCCTTGGAGTGTTCTAGGCAATTGCGAAACCTTCTAAAGTAAAGCGATACGTTTGACAAACTAAGCATAATTTACAAACATGACGCTATCGACATTACTGATCCCAGCAGTATGCAGGACGCGTGTCATATGAACTTCGTAATAGACCTCGCGCACATTAGCGTCTCTGGGGCTCCGGAGGTCTTAGGTTCGATTCCACATGGGGACTCGGAACTTTTTTTTTGTCCCACGCTCGTGACAGGACGAAAAACATCTTTTTCTAGGTGTAATTTATTTGTAATCTAATTGCAGCAAACATAAGGTCCTAAAGGAGCAAGGTGAAAGCAATTAAAGTGAATAATTACTGTTGGAAAATTTTTAACCATAGGCCACCTGTGAGCTAGTTAGCAAGTAACTTAACTCAGCCTCTGGCTTTTCTAGTCTCTTCTCTTGATATCGGCGAACACATCTAATTTCCACCATAGCTGTTAAGTTGTCCCCTTTTTCTAAGCTATTATGAAAGTTTGAATATTTCAAAGGGTGCCTTTATTACTTTATTTTGCTTTGACATAATTTGAAAATGAATCTGTTACAACAAGACTTTCAAGGCACCACACGGAGTCATTCAAAAAGCATTCAGCAGCCCGGCTCTAAGTTAATTTAGTCTGTATATTCGCGAATACATATTTCGCATTACTTGACAAACTTGGATGTTCAGTGGACCGCGGAACCTGCGGAACCCTATATTCTTTTGTAAAATGATAGTAATGAAATAAAACATAAAACTAAAAAGATCTTAAGACTGTTCGTAAGTTCGTCTTCGGGTATAAAGAAGATCACTTTAAATGAAAAATATGTTTTAATTGTCCTTGACGTCCAACTTTAACTTTGGCGACATTCACCGTACAAGGGCCCGTGTGTAATGTCATAAGGAGCAAATAGCAGTCACCTACCCCGAGTGTTAATAACTGAACCATAACGAATTAGTTGCCAATAATCAGAGCCCTTTACTAAGCGCAATGGGTTCTGAGATCGCCACGGGGCAAACATTGCAAGTTGTTATAAAGAAATCTATGGCGGAAAGTCATTTCAGAGTCCAAAAAAAAAGATCTTTGAGAGAATTCAGTGCTTTTTTACAGCCGTTTTATCAGAAAAGGATTAAAGCAATGTTTATACGTGGGAAGTGTAAGTTTTTGTCTAAATAACCATGAAATATGCGTTAAAATCTACCGGTAAAGTTCTCTCCTTGCGTAATGTTTATTGTGAAATCTACATCTCGTAATGGTCTTGAAATATATCGAAATTAAGCAATACTCGCAAGTATGTAACCAATTCAACCTTTTTCAGTTGTAAATAAGTGTGTGCAGTCCACTTCTGGCTTATTTCTGAGCTCGTAAACACAAATATTATTGGAAATATGCCTCGTGGCGATCATTGTGCTGTGTGGGGTTGTAACAGCGATCGAAGGTACCCAGAAAGGCAAAGTATTCTTTATCACGTTGGAATATTAAGATTCTACTACCCCCAGAGTATGAAAGATGTCTTGTCGTGGGCTAGATCTATTAATTGTGACCACGTCAGGGTAATAATGAGTACGAAGGTCTGTTCAAATCATTTTGCACAAGGTTATAGAACTTAACGTTGTACATGCAAGGTTACGAATGTGAGAGTAGAACTAAAAGACCTCCCCTTAAATCCGATCTACACAGATCAAACTAAGGCGGTCAAGGAAGAGAAAGCGAACTAGTAAAGAAAATGAAGTTCCAGTTGAAAATGAGGCCCTTTTGGAGGACAAGAATTTATCAAAAGAAAACAGTAAATTAGATTATGTAGCCTCAGCTTCCCTGCAAATGCTGAAGCTAGTTTTCTTGCTGAATTAGTTACACAGACAGTGTGTCCAAGTAAAGTGAATAAGAAGAGACAATATTTCATTGACCAGGCAACTTTTTCTAAGAACTTTTATCGTTACACACGTGCAAATACGTCTAGGCTTGATTTAGTTTTTGAATTTTTAGACCCAAAGCTCACTGAAATGCGGCTCTGGCTGGTAGTAAGAACACCAAAATTTCATCAAATTTCTCACCTTAGTGAGGACAAGAGAAGGAGTCGATGTCAATTTCCTAGCTTTTTTTTGGCTTTAATTCGTCTCAAGTATCCAGGATTTACATTATATGGATAACAATTCTCTCTCAAGACCAGAATTACAAAAATATCTTTCAGAAAGGTTAAAAAATTTAAGAATGTAAGAATAATAATTGACTGTCTTGAACTTTACATACAAAAACCGAAAGATCCTTTAAGCCAAAAGATCACATGGAGTCATAACAAACACTGAAACACTGTCAAATTATTCGTAGGAATGTTACCAACTAGTGTTGTATCCTTCATTCCACCATTATGGACAGGATCTATCAGTGACAAAGAAATTGTTAGGCAAAATGAACGGAGAGCTATAATGGTTTGGGTACTATGATATTCGATATTTGACGCTTTTTGTGTATAAATTTAGTGCTGTGGGTCAATTTTTTCCTATACACTTTTTAAGAAGCAGCGTGGTTTTTTTCCCTGTAAAGCTAACCATTTTTCATTTATTGTGAGTTTATTTGTAAGTTTTCGTTCTTCAGTATGTGTTTTTCTTCTCGTGTTTAGTACCGTAGGCGTTTCATTTTTTTTTTTAATACATGATGATCACAATTACACGTGACTTCGGTTAGATACCTGTAGAATTTGGAGTTGATCGGGACGTTCACAGCGTTTTGCTTCCAGTGGATTCGTTTGGTTGGCCCTTCTCACAGACATCTAGGAAAAGATTATGTAGAGGGCTAAGCAGATGAACTAAATGCGAGTTAAATTTCCCCAAATCAGCTCAAGAAATTCACACGATGCAAAAGAACAAGCACTTGAGTGGCGTAAATTGATCCTTATTCAAAACTAGTCCAGATCTTTTGCAGGTTGAGAATATTCATTTCCGTTCAAATCCTTATATTTCAGCTACTGTGCAGCATAAACATATTTGCATATTTACAAAGGCTCACGTACGTGCGAGCTTGAGTGTTCTGTGGTTGGACGTCAAGGTAAATAAAAATAAACAACATTTCTCTTTTAACGTTATTTACTTTTTACCCGATAAGGAAATTTCGAACAGTGTTAAGGTATTTTTCGCTTTTAGTTTATTTCACCGGACGTTCCAGAGCTTCCGCGGTCTGCTGATCCACACTCTAGTAACACCCGACAAGCTTTCGGTTCTACAAAGGTTCCAATCTAGACCGAAACATCCGTTCTTAAAAAAAGAAGATACGTTATAATTTCAATTGCTTCACCAACGTAGTTTGCCTTATTAAGAAAAGTTTTGCTTAGTTGCGAGAAATATGTGTGTTAGTGTTCTAGCGGATAAAACAAACTATCTGCAGAATCTCTGTTAACGACTTGTTTATTTAATAATTGGCCATTTTAAAATTCCAATGAAACATCTTCCTTTCAAAGGAAGGCTAAGTTCAAGGACCTGCCTCCGGAAAGTCTATCTAATATGCATGAAAATAAACAAATTGTTATTTAAACAAAGGCATGGCACTTTACCTGACGCTCTATTTTGTTTTGTTGACGGTATGGCTGTGATTTTTTTTTCTTGTCGAGAATGGAGCCAAGCTTCACATTGGGCCGCGATCACGGAATGGTTATTTAGTAAACTTATGGAAAAACTTTTTAGGGAATCGTTTATTCCAGAAAGGAGAAAATTTCAGATAGTAATATGGTTCTTGGTATGTTCAATTGGTATGTTCCTCGTCCGGTCTTCTGCTATTTCCTCTTATGTAACCGACTCAAACTGGTGCTACACGTAAGCTACGAAATTTAAAACATGGAATCGCATCTATTTTTTATTTTTAATTGGAAGTATGTTCCAAAATCCAGTGTCTTTGCAGTGTATTATTTTCATTTTTTTTTTTCATCAATGAGACACTGCAATTAATTTGGTCCACTAATTAAATGATACATGATGCTTCGTCCCTCTTCTACTCTAACAAATGGTTTTCAACTACGACTTCTACCAGGTTTCGTTTCGATGTAGTACCAAAATAAAAGAGGTATTGTGATTTTTTCAGCTGTCTGTCTATTTGTGGCATTAAGATGGACTGTTCTTACATAAGTTTGCTCTAGCTATCTATTTTTAGCAACTGCTCCAGGCCCAAAAAGCACGCTTTCTTGTTAAGCCTGCATAATGAATTGGCCGATTACTCGAGAGAAGATTTTCAAGAGTAGCGTTTTTTGATTATTTAATCATTTCTTAATTGGATAAACGACAAACCCCTTTAACTACGGAATTTAAAACCATCTGTACGGCTTTTTCACTTCCTTTTTGAAACTTATCTCCTCTTTATACGGCGAAACTTTTCAGCATTTTAACAATCCCAAATTTCAAGTCATGATATATTCTGCAATATCAATTTTCATTTCTCTTTATCAGCTGTTCGTGAATTATAAAACTGTATTACTTTCGGAAAAATCTAGTCTAGAAATTACGTAATGGAATTTCCCTGAAGGCAGGGAAGTGAATAGGAATAAAAAAAGGTTTTTTGTTTCTAAAAGGGAACAGTGGTCCTTTTGTTCAATTTACCTGCTGTCTTGAACAATCGCGAGAAGTTGGAAAGGTAAGATGACATTACAATTCTGTTGAAATCGATTCTAGAAAACCCACATCTTTAAAATAATCATTTTCGTACTCATTACTATCGTGCCGTGATTCTCAGAAAGTTCATTAAAATAACAGTTACCTTGGCAGCAGATAGTTAGAAAATTGTTCCCTGTCAATGACTACAGTGAATACCTCAAGCATGAAGACCATCTTTTATTCTCAGATGTCACGGTCAAGGGTCCGTTGAGTGGAGACACTAGGTCTCCACATTTTTGTTTTCGAGTTGGTGATAAGATCGATCAAGCTGTCGTGCGTCATTTACTATGTTTTTTAGTAAAATAATAGTGATGAAGTAAAACATAAAACTAAAAGGTTGTTAAACTGATCGAAAGTTTGTTTCCGGATATAAAGAAGATCGCTTAAAAAAAAATGTTTTAATTGTCCTTGGCGTTCAACATTAAATGTGGCGACATTCACTGTACAAGGGTACGTAATGTCGTGAGGAGCAATTAGCAGTCACCTACCCCAAGTGTTAATAATTGAAGCATAATGAATGAGTTGCAAGTAATCGGATCCCTCTGCTATGCGCAAAGGGTTCTGGGATCGCCACGGGGCAAACATTGCAAGTTGCTACAAAGAAACATATGGCGAAAAGTCATTTCAGAGTCCAAAAAAAACGATTTTTGAAAGAGTTCAGCGCTTTTTTTGCAGCTGTTTTATCAGAAAAGGATTAAAGCAATGTTGATACGTAGGAATTGTAAGTTTTTGTTTAAATAACCATAACATATGTGTTAACATCTACCGATAAAGTTCTCTCCTTGCGTAAGGTTTATTGTGAAATCGACATCTGTTAAAGGTCTTGAAATATCTCGAAATTCAGTAATAATCGCGAGTATATAACCCATTCAAGCTTTTCCAGTAGTAAATAAGTGTGTGCATTCTACTTCTGGCTTATTTCTGAGCTCATTAACACAAATATTAGTTGAAATATCCTCGTGGCGATGATTGTGCTGTGTGGGGTTGTAACAGCGATCGAAGGCACCAAGAAAAGGAAAATATTCTTCCTCACGTTAGAATATTAACATTCTACTTCCCCGGTGTGAGAAAGATATCTTATCGCGGGCTAGATCTATTAATCGTGATCACTTCAGAGTAACAATGAGTAGGAAGGTCTGTTCAAATAATTTTGTCCTTACTCACGAATTCACAGCGTTTTGCTTCCAGTGGATTCGTTTGGTTGGCGTTAATCAGACATATCTTGGAAAGGATTATGTAGAGGGCTATGCAGATGAACTAAAAGCGAGTTAAATCTCCCTAAATCGGCCCAAGAAATTCACACGATGCAAAAGAACAACCACTTGAGTGGGGTAAATTTATCCTTATTCAAAACTACTCCAGATCTTTTAAAGGTTAAGAATGTTCATTTCCGTGCAAATCCTTATATTTCACCTACTGTGCAGCGTGAACAAATTTGCATTTTAACAAAGTGTGGTTGGACGTCAAGGTAGATAAGAAAAACCTCATTTCTCTTTTAACTTCATCTTCTTTATACCCGACAAGGAAATTTCGAACAGTTTTAAGGTATTTTTAGCCATTAGTTTATTTTATTATTATTTTTGTTATAAAAAACTAATGGTTCCGTAGGTTCCGCGGTCTGCTGATCTACAGTTTCGTAACACCCAACAAGCTTGCGGTTCCACAAAGGTTCCAATCTAGACCGAAACATCCTTCTGAAAAAAAAAACGATATAGTTTGAATTGCTTCACTTATGTAGTTTGCCTTATTGAAGAAAAGTTTTGCTCAGTTGCGAGAAATATGTGTATTAGTATTTTAGCGGATAAAACAAACAATTTGCAGAGTCTCTATTAACGACTTGTTTATTTAATAATTAGCCATTTTAACATTCCAAGGAAACATCTTCCTTTCAAAAGAAGGCCACGTGCAAGGACCTGTCTCCGGAAGCTCATTTACATGAACATAGACATAGCATTCTCAAAAGCGTTTTAGAAATGGTCTATTTTGTTTTTGTTGATGGTATGGCTAGGTTTTTTTTTTCAGGGCATGAATGCAGCCATGCTTCACATTGGGCCGCGATCACGGAACGATTATTTATTTTTACCTATGGAAAAACTTGCTAAAGAAGGGAGGTTAAAAAAAATTGTTCGATAACTTTTTTTTTCAGAGGAGTCCCCTCAATTAAGCTTTCTGTCTAACATGTGACACCATCATTTTCCCGACGTGCCCCTCTACATTCAAGTGAAGTTGCACTTATATAAAAGATGCCAGAGTCCTCCCTTGCAGAAGGATTCGTGCTTCAGAAGTTCGCTCCACCAGGATGCTTCCCAATGTTTACTAATGAGAAAAGTTATGCATGTCGTATGCCGACTTTAATAAAAGGTTCTAAATGACGACTTCTACCTGGTTTTGTTTCTATGTAGTACCAAAAAAAAAGGAGTGTTGTGAATTTTTTTGCTGTCTGCCTATTTGTGGTATTGAGAATGACTCTTCTTACATAAGTTTGCCATAGCTATCTATTTTTAGCAACTGTCTCAGGCCAAAGAGCACACCTTCTTGTTAAGCCTGTATAGTGGATTGAAAATTTTCTGGGGTTGCGTTTTTCGATTATTTAATCATTTCTTGATTGGATAAACGATAAAACTCCTTTAACTATGGAATTTAACACCATTTGCACGGTTTTTTCACTTCGTTTTTGAAACTTATTTCCTCTTTTTACTGTGAAACTTTTCAGCATTTTAACAATCCCAAATTTCAAATCATGATATATTTTGCAATATCAATACCAATTTTTATCTCTCTTGATCAACTGTTCGTGAATTGTAAAATTATATTATTTTTAGAAAAATTTAGTCTGGGAATCGCGTGATGGAATTTCCCTGAAGGCGGGGAAGGAATAGAAATAGCAAACGTTTTTTCGTTTCTAGAAGTGAAAAGTGGTCCTTTTGTTCCATTCACCTGCTCTCATGAGCAATCACGAAAAGTTGAAAAGGTAAGATGGCATTACAAATCTGCAGGAATTGACTTTAGAAAGCCCACAGCTTTAAATAAATCATTTTCATACTCATTTTCTATCGTGCCGTGATTCTGAGAAAGTTCATCAAAATAACAGTTACCTTGGGAGCAGATAGTTAGAAAATTGCTCCCAGCTAATTACTACAGTGAATACCTCAAGCATGAAGACCATCTTTTATTCTCAGATGTTACGGTCAAGGGTCTGTCTAGTGAAGCACCAGGTCTCTATCCTTTTGCTTTCGAGTTGTTAATAAGTCCGCACAAGCTGTCTTACGTCATTTACAGCCGCGCTCCGAGACGGGTAGCTGTAGCTTTTCGATAGCAGACCTTGCATCTATTACTTTTCAGTTTTTCAACTTACGAACTTCTTCTTTCAAAAGCAATTTCTAAGAGAAGTGCATTTCCAAACTTTGGTAAGTCTTTACTCACTGTTATTTTTGCGGCTTGCTCAACCAAGAAAGGCGCAAGCACAATTGGTATGGAAGGCGAAGGGAGGCAGTTATGGCGTGTCCTCTACTGTTATTTCAGATTGCTTAGATTTAGTCAGCGATGATTTTAGCATTCAAAAATTTTAAGGAACAAGGGATAGAACGACTGAGATGGCTTTCTACCACTTGGTAATCATTTCATTATCCACGTATTAATGCTAGGGATTATGGAAGCGTGGAATGAAACTTTTCTCCGGATTACAAAATACCTTCCCAAAAAAAAAAGCTTTAATTCACTAAGCTAGAAGAAAGAGCAACCAGTGAGACAGTTAGAAACTGTGAGAACCAGTGAGAAAGTACATATCTGTTCTAAACTGAAGTAACTGAAAATCAAAACCATCACGTTTAAAAATTTAGAGGAGACGTAATTTTTTCCTCATCATTTAGGCGTACTAATGCAAATTTGAAGCACAAACTCGTGCGACTGGTATTGGAAGAAATATGGCATGGAATACTTAACATCGGAAGCTTAGGATTCTCAACAACTTTGTGGAATGTAGTCGTTACAAACGCAACGATATAGGACCATTCTTCACTCTCGCAGCTAATTTTTCATGGTCGTGATTGTCAATTTCGGTTGAATGTAGCATGAAAGGAAGCGTGATCAAATGCCCAGAACAATCGAAGAATGCATCCCAAGATTTGATCGAAAGGTCTAGATGAGTTTGAAAACACCAATTGTTGTCTGTCAGGATGGTCAGGGTCTCTGAGCTTAGACTTTACCTTCGTCGATTGCAAAGACAAAGATAAGAATAAGGTTTTCATCATATAACAAGGTTTTGCTGGAATGCTTTTGGTACTTTGCCATCGAAACAGCATGCTAATGACCATAATGCACATTTGTTTCAATAGTGATTTCCTGCTGTGTCAAACAGTTCACACCAGCATAGTCAGAGAGTAATTGCTACGGTGCCTGTAGATTTTCTTTACCTATTTTTTACTTTATTGATTTAGAATAAGAATGGAGACGTGTTAAACCTCAACCCTTAACTTCTGTTGTTCGAAATTCTATTCATGGTTATGAGAGCATTCACTGATTGGGAGTGCAACGAGAGTTTTTTCCCAGATAAAATATAATTGCCGATTCGTTGTCTTCTTTGATTCCTCCATGGATTGATGCCACATTCAATCATGAAAAATGATTCCTTTCATTTTTTTTCCAGTTATTCGAGTTTGAAGAGTCGCGAAAAAAGATGAGAAACAGCGGAGACCACTCACGTCTTTTATCTTTTTCAGGAAATTAATTCCACGCGAGTTCCACGGAAAATCCTTCGAGACTGTGAAGTAAATGAAAATGAAGCAATCATTTTGTCTGCCAATCGTTCTCGTTCTTTTGGCGTTTTATCCTGCGCCTTGTAAGTTCATATTCTTAAACTCACCTGATTACATTTGCTGTTTGTAATAACTTTAAGCCAAATGAACTCCAGTTTAATAGCTTAAGCTAGATTTTAATTGGCTAACATCATCTTTGTTCTTTCTCGACAAAAAGATATTCAATGACATTTTGTTTAAATTTTTTCGGGTAAAGCACGGGTTTTGGTAAGAGCTTCTTATGTTAACTGCATGATTAACATTAAGAGGTACTCCTGTGGCTAGATGATATAGTAAATTTTCGTGGAGAACGTCCCAGCCATGTCGATTTTGTTTAAGTAATTTTTGTTGACTGACTGGGCAAATTTATATTTTTTATTTCATACTCCCAGTCTCCACACAACGACGCAATCGGAGTATGATGAATTACATACTGAATGACTTACCGACTAATTAGCTTACTTGTACTTCATTATACAAAAAACTTACTTTATTAATGTTTTTTTTAACAGCTTATGAACAAGCTGAAACTTCCATTGAAGACCTTAAATGCGGAGACGGCTCGAATATCGAGTTTGCACTCATCATCCCTGATATCGCTGATTGGAGTGACGCTGATGCAGCTTCTTGGTCGCTGAAAGTTGGCACAGCGGGATGTCAGCCATCATTTACAGATGACAAAGTGAAATACGGGCCGTTTGATGGCAGTATTTGCCATTCCTCATTAGATGCACAGAGCAACGATAAAATTATTTACACTTTTTCAGTCGATGTTACTGCTGATGGAAGTGGTCCAACTTTCCGACTGGACCACTCTTACCAGATATTGTGTACGTATAACTTACAAAGGGAGAATCTTCAGGCTAGCTTCCTGCCTCAACATTCAGTCACTGGCAGTGGTGAAGGTGAGTCGAAATGCAAAGCAACTTTCACTGAAGTTATTGCCGCGCGAGCTTGGCAATGAATTCTCTGCGAAGATTCTCGCCCTTCCCCCGCCTCCTACCTCCACCGTCCACTCTCACTCCAAATCAACTATGACCGGTCGGATAAACGATCGCTTATAACGTTCAGCTCGCCCTAACAAGACGCCTGCACTGCAGGCTACTCGTTCGTAGGTGCTTTTATGATGTTGCCGCCTTATTTTAAATACTCAATCAAAAACTGTGGCTTTTGTTATATGTGTCCTCGTCTCATTGAGGATTTAGGTGTAAATGTTCTCCGCATTTTCTTGGTTAATTTCTCCAGATGCTGGTGAACTGTCTTTTACTTTTGAGTTATTTAATGGCGCCACCAAGATAGACCCTGGAAGTACCACGGCAATTAAGTTGAGGACAGACCTAACTGGAAAATTGACGGTTTCAGAATCTGGTTTTCTCGCCAGTAAGTTTACCGTATTTTTCGTATCTGTCAAGGCAGATAAAGACAACCCCAGTAACCCAGCGGCACCGACAACTTTGATCACGAATGGGTAAGTTCCAAAATTTTATCAATAGCCGTTCAAAGCAGTTTCCTTTTTAACATCACTCACATACATACTGAGGTGAGTTTTCATCGATAATTTGAGTGTCTATGTTTTATTTTTTCGGTTATCATATCAGGATTAATCTCCTTGTTATTCATGGGTATTCATATTCTTAAATGTACAAGATATTCTACTGAACTCTTATGATACTTTTACTTTTTGAAACCATAACTGATGAGTGTGTAAAGTGGTCCGTTTCTTTGCCCAAACATGCGAAGCTGTTTTGCGATGTGTGTTCGTGACGTGTAGATAACTCAAAATGAGAACAGGATAACCATATGAGGAGAGTGTTAGAACATGTTCGTTGTGAATAGAAGTTAAAAGTAAGAAACTGACCACAGACTCAATGCACGGTGTTCACAATAACGAATTCGGTGAGCAGGGAAGTTGAGTCGCAAATAATTCCCTATTCAAACCACAGCGCTTCAGGAAAGGAAATATTTTTGGAATAAGACTTTAGTTGGTTACAAATCGATTTCTGAATGATTCACTAAAGAAGGTTTCTATTTGCATTCAGCTGTGCAGATGACGGCCTACAAAGTGTTGGTTTCGTGGAAGACCCTTCCTCTTGTGATGGTGATAATGAAGACGAATTTTCATTCAAAGCTTTTCGTTTCTCTGGTCAAACAGGGAAAGTTGTATTTACCGTCACAGCCAAAGTTTGTTATAACGGTTCTCCTGGGTGCATGTGCGCTTGCGGTGCTCGAAAAAGACGTAGTACTTTGGAAGAGACTTCGAAAACCTTATACTACATTAGAGCTGGTCCTTTCACATTTGTAGATGCTAGTGAAGAGGAAAAGCCAGGTTTGTATCTACAGCTCTATTCCATGGATTCGGGATCATGATTTGGGCTATGATGGCAAACCAAACATCGGCCTTTCATTTAATCACCCAAATGAGTTGGCTTCAATTAAGTTTTTTGAACTTAATTTTTTTAATCGAGGTTTTATTTTCTATCATCAGCTAACACCGTTGTTGATGAGGATAAAGACTCGTCTGTACCTGTCCATATTGTCACTGTTGGGGTGGTCGGTGGAGTCGTAGCTAACGCCATTGTTTGTGTCGCTGTCATCATTGTGCTGCGCAAGCGTCGCCGTAAAGTAATACTGACTGAATCACGTGGCACTCAGGAATTCGCTACCCCAGGCGTGTGAGTTTCTGCTACAGGATGCCTCTTAAGATGACATCATTTACTCCCATAGATAATGAAGAACTAGTTTTCCTTGATAGCTTTTAACCCTAACCCTAAGCAATGCTTGGACGTTTTTAAGAAGTATGCTATACACTACTCCAAAAATACCGAAAGATTTCGGTAGATGCTTATTTCAAAATCCAAACTTTTGACTCGGCCTGTTGACGCAGGAAAAGAAACAAAATATCGATCAGTGGAGCCTAAAATTTTTTTTTATCTTTTGATACAAGTCATTTGCATTATTTTGCTTGAACGAAAAACCCTGAAAGAGTTAAAAAAAAGTAAGTCTCAATTCTTATATAACTGTTCCTAGCTTGACACGTACTCAGGAACGCAGCAGTTCTGAAGATAATTCCAAAATAGAGGGCAAGGGTTAGGACTTGAGAGACAGTTTTGTGTTTTTTGTCGTACGATTTTCCAATGGGACTCGAAACCATATTTCAAATAGCATTGGAACAAACAACTTGTACTGCAGTTTTGAATTTTTTTGTAGTCATAAAAACATTCGTTCATCCTTCTGTTTAACTGATTGATTACCTGATGTTTTTGCAAACGCACTAAGGTTCTGAATCTTGGATCCACTAAATATTGATTCTAGCCTCTGGGTTAAGTCATTGGAAAATGGAAACACTATATTTTTCCATTGGTGCTTCATGAATTGATTGGCATCATATTGAATTTCTTATAGTTTAGAGCAAGCGATTGTTTTTGTAGTGAATAACACCGGCATGTTAACATTAGCGATTAGTAAGTTGTTTCTGAATCATATTTAGTAAAGGTTCTGTTTAAAAAGCTGACAAAAATAAAAGATAGGAAGAAAAAGTGAGTTAGGTTAGATTAGGAGTCTCTGAACGTGCACAGTTCAAACATTAACTGATTGAAGTGATGGAAAGTTTCTATTGGCCAGTTATTTCATAATGATAGGAATGCATAGTCAGGTCCCAAAAACCTAAAACAACCTAGAGATAAATCTTTGTGCTTTCCTAAACATTACGCATTATCAACTTTGTCGAAAATGATGATAATGTAAAAAATTGATGAGACACTAATTCTAAAGCTTTTCTAACTAAAGAAGTTGACTTAATTTAGGTAAAGATTAAAACTCTCGTGGAGGGTTCATCTTTCCCACGAGAAGTTTGATCTTAGTCCCTACACGTTCGGATTCTTAGCTTTTTGGGTATATTATCAGCAGCGCACTTCCTATGTAATCTACTGTTAGAATTTGAAATGAAAAAATGTTTTATTAAAGGCACTTAAAAATGTTTGGATTTTTTTTTGAGTTGATGGGAAAAGTTTACAGTCACGCATTAGCCTTGACCATTACCTGGCCCTACATTTGCTGGTATAATTTTTGGCTGTTGAATTTATAAAATCGTTACACCAAAGCGGAAGGTCTGAATCAATTGAGTTGAGTTTTATTGAAAAAAAAATATTACTTTTACAAATTTTCCCCTTTAAATTGAAGGAATTTAAAAAAAAAAAATTCATTGAGGGGATGTATTTAGTAGCCATCGGATAATTGCGAGGCACATGCACATTGAAAGGTAATGTTTCAAATTAATATCTAAACATACAACCGTCAAAAAAAGGAGCTAAACATAAACTGTCAAACGGTTTAAGACCTTTTACATCTTTTATTTAAGCCGCTTTCCAAGAACATTTCTAGATGTCGAAGCATATTCAGACTTATATCTTAGTTTTCCAATACCGTACAACCGTACAGTGTTGCTTGTAACCCCCCGGGTTATTGGCCAACCTACCTTACAAAAAAAAATTGGATTATGAGCCCCCCCTCCCCCTTAAACTATTCTTGTTTTGAGAGATAGGAACTCTGTACTACTTCAAGATTTTGAGAAATTAGTGCGGAACAATAAGTTTGTAAGTTCTTTCTGATTATCAAAGACGAACTTCAAAGGGAGAAGTCTGAAGTTCCGCCTTGTTATGTTCCAGTTTTGCTCGTGTTATTCAATGTATGAGGGCCCAGACCAAATCTTGGTCTTAAGGCGCTAGAGGATTGTTCGTTCACATCGTTTTATGGATATTGAACTTTCAGGAAATGTGCACTGTATGTACGTTCCTCTTAGAGGCGTTTCCAGGACCGGATTTGAGTTACATAGAGTGCAAGTAAGAGCTAAGATGTCAGAGCTTTCACTACTCTATTAGTCAACAACTCTGTGAGCTAAATAATCTGACAAGAGACACAGAGCCTGAGAAATGTTGTTGCTGATCAAAACAAGTTTTACATGATAGCTGGATACCTCCACATATGAACTCAGATGTTGCCTTTGTCCTGGTGACAAGACGAAACATCTTTCTCCATTTCTTTAACGAGCTCAAAAGTTAACATCTTTCTTACTCCATTTACAAACATTGGGCTATCGACATTGCTGATCCTAGAAGTATGCAGGAAACTTGTCAGTGGCCCAGTGGTAGAGTATCGCAGGTTCGATTCCTCATGGGAACTCAGAATTTTTCTTTGTCCCTTGCTTGTGACCAGACGAAAAACATCTTTCTCTTGGTATGAAGATATTTTGCGAAAGTGACCGACATTTATTTCCACTCGTTGGTCAGGGCACATTTACACAGGTAAATTTATGGATTCAAATGTAAACATAGGGCATACTTCTCTTTAAACAGGGTAACTCTTAATGTAGTCTTGTGTACAACTGTTTGGTTTTCTTACACAAAAAGCTCTCAGTCTGGTGAGCGACAGAGCAGTTTTAGAAGCTTAGCAGCCTCCTTTTGGTCGGAACTCAAAGGTTTTGTTAGTAATAATGTTCATGAAAAAATTACGTTCGTCTGATCGGCTTAAAGCGAGTGCATTTTCGTGTAATCTCAGAAGTCCTTACGGCAACCACATTGGTTTGGAACCCGGGTTCTAAGTTGTATCAAGTTTCAAATGAATCATTTTGGTATTCCTTATCAGGGAGGATTTTATTCTAATCCTCTTGGAAAAGTTTTCATGGCGCGTTTTGAACCTTACCGTGCTTTGGGCCATCTTTACGATATGACATTCAGATGATGTTATAAGCGCGGATAAAAATCAAAAGTAAAAGTCTTTATCGAAAATATTTATGGAGGATACCTACGTTACTACTAAAGTACTTCCCTGGGGATTCCTCCCAAACAATAAAAAAAGTTAACTAAACTGAAATTGAACAGAAAAAGAAGGAAAGGTGTTAATATAGTTATATAACTAATCAATACTTTAATTATTTGAATGAAATAATTCACACTCAATAAACTGAGGTGCATTCTTTGGATGACCCTTTTAAATTTGTTAAGATTCTTAGTCAGAGTGATTCCTCAGTATTGCACTACACATCCTGTACTGCGCATAAAAATCACGTAATCAGGCGAATAAGCGCACGCATCCCGAGAACACGATACTGTTTTTCAGTCAATGGAATAGGTAAGGGACCGGTCATTATTTATCGCCTGGGGGGGGGTCGGAGTATTTTTGTTGTCACATCGGAGCATTTACCTGATCCCCCCGTAGAGTATCTAGTTTTTTAGAGATCCCCCCTTATCGGTAGTGGAAAGTTTCATGATCCCCCCCCCCCCTTTTCTCCCAGCCACCGCCAAATAACTTTTTGAATATGCAAGTGATATTTTAATAGTGGTACTTACGTCTCATGGACCTTGAACCACAACGGTAAATATTTGCTCGTCAGATACGAACTGAATTGTCGAGGAAGTGCCAATCTCAGGCTGTTCATCCAAATCCACGAAAACATAGTCATCGTCGCTCTCTGCCTCTCCACTTTCGGATTCTTCATCCTCGGATTCCACGTCATCTTCATCACTCGACAGTTCTTCTGTTATCACAGTCTCTTTATTCTGTCGGTAATAGTGACATCGAATGGCCTTCACTTTGTCAAGTTTCCGACCCACAGTCGTCAAACCATGCTTGTTGAGATACAGGTCTAGTTCTCTTACCCGCAACTTTTCAACTTTGCCACCCTCGATGAGGTTATCCCATTGAAAGTCCTTGTACGTTCGTTCGGCCTCTTGCCTTCTTCGCTCCTGAGCTGCTCTTGTTCTGATGTCCTTTCGGATCTCAATATCCTTCAAATGATTAACATATGCAACGACGTGCTTCTCTTCCACATTATATTTTGAGCAGAAGCTCTTCATGGTATCCTGATCGTTTCTGATACTGTCAGAATGTTCCTCGTACAGATCTTTAATACATTTTCTTGGAAGGTAATCATCTGGTGTCCTGCCCGTCGATTCCGTCTGATAGATATCCATGAAATGTCCAGGATTGTTTAAATCTGGTACAGGTTGCGGAATTCTTTCCGTTTCTGGACCGACCCATCTATTGTTAGAACACCAGGAACAGAGATTGGAACTTTCTTCTCTTGACTCTTTACAGGCATCACGACAGAATTCCATAAAAAGTTCTCCACGAATATAGTGGTCTTCCATAAACGATTCGATCTTTCGGAAGTATGCTGCACCGGGCGCTTGCTCTTTGTTTCGTTCTGATGCACCCCGATAGTTGTCGAGGTAAACAGAATTGAAAAAGAATAATTCATCAGGGGACTCGCTTACTTTGCTCTTGATGTAATCTTTAAGGACAGGGGCATCATCAATTCTCTCGGCTACCTGACTACAGACATACCAGGCATTTTTCTCCATCCGTTTCTTTTCGTACTCTTCGTATGACTGGAGAGACAGTTGTTTGATTTCCTCTTCTGAAAGATCCTCAAATCTCCTATATTTTTCCCACTCTAGAGTTGCGCCATCCACAAGAGCATCAGAAATTGCCGAGTTTGTCACAGAAAGGCTGAAATTCTACAATAGTGTTGTACCGCAGATTTATGAATCTTCATTCGTGAGTAAACAAGCCGGTTTCAAACAGTATCTCCCCGAGCAACAGCAAATGCGTTGGCAGTTAAACACAAAGATAAAAGCCCTTTCCGATAAAGAAAACAACTTGCTTAGAAACGAGAATTGGGGAGTGTGCCAAAACATCACGAAGTTCATGTCAGACGTGGATGGATGTAAGGGCAGTGGTGATGTCGCGAAGTGTGAGTCCTCCTTGACCACTGTCAATGAGGCCTTTAATTCAGCATCCGATTTGCTCTCATTTATCGACAACAGACGAAAGAACCTTTATACAGAAGAGCATACCTTAAGGTCGTTTGCAAGTGATGAGCTCAAATATTTCCAGGAAGCTCAAGAGCGAGTGAAGGCCATACACCAAGAGCTGCAGAAAGCCTCCAATGCGCTCACGACCACCCTCATGAGCTTGAAGAGAAAGTTCCCATCTCCCATGGGGAACAACGGCCAATCCCGAAGAAAAAAAGAAAACAAGAGAAAAGTGAAAAAAATCAAGGAGAAAAGGTTGCATCAGCGAGCAGCAATTCTCCTAGAAAAACTTACCTCAAAAGAGGTAGCTAAAGAGGTTCTCGATTCACTCGAAAAGAATACTTACAAATGTGTCTCAAGTATTAATGCAGGATTCACTGCGAGATTTGTCAAGCGTCTCCACCTGGATCCTCTGCTATGGCTTTTGGAAAGAGGCGTGTTTGAAACAGAGCTGGCACGCAATTTGAAAGTGGTAGTGGCCAGAATGAACGAAGAGAATAGCAGTAATGGTGCTGAAAAAGGGTCAAGTTCGGGCGAGGATTCAGATGAATCTGACGAGGAGACTGTGCAAGAGCCAGTGGAGAGGGCCGCCGAAGATTCTGACACGGAAGCGGAACAAGATACAGCCTCACCAAAATAAACACTTTTTTATTTGTTATTTTCATTCGGCCGCGTATTAAAATAATGAAAGTTTATGATTTTAGATTACGATTGTCTATAAAACAAACTGAAACGTTATGAAACAATTTTGAGCAATTGTAAGTATTCCATTCTCAAAATCTTGATTACCTTTCTAATTTAGATCGTGCCTGAATAAAAACGTGTATGTTAGACTACGATAATGATTCTTTTTTACAAAATGGAGGGTCTGTAAAAGGGTTTGGGTTTTGTGTCTGGGCTAGAATAGAGTTTATATAATACAAAATACAACTGAACGTGGTCTTGAATATATGGTTGGGGGTTTAGAGTCCCAGCGGCAAATCCTACCAAAGTATTTACAAATGCAATCACCCGGGGTCCCGGCGCGACCTAAAATTCCTTTTTTTTTGGTCTGATCCCCCCCATTATGCTTGTCAACTACGGCTGATCCCCCCTAAAGGTCTTCAAAAAACCATGTGATCCCCCCCTAAATACTCCGACCCCCCCCAGGCGATAAATAATGACCGGTCCCTAAAGAGGTACAATGGTCTTAAACTCTTGAACAAGCACGATGACCCACATTTTTTTATTGCACAATTTAGTTTAAGAACTATCCCCTTTAAACTGAAGAAATAAAAAGGAAATTCAACGAAGGGAAAAAGAGATATAGCGTAATGCATGCACGAACTCCATTTCTCGAGGATGCAAATTATGACCTTGAAAGCAACGACTCGAGAAACGTTTTTGTCGTCTAATCTTACGTGATTTTTCCACAAATGATATATCATATTGTTTCATACGCTCGAGACTTTCTATACCTATCGAGTTCTTTTTCGAGTGTTACTTTAGGAACCTTGGCTTCCGTTACCGCAAAATGTACCCCAAACGATGAAATGACGCACGTGATTAGTGTCAGTACAAGCATAAGTGGGGTAAGTTTGGCCTATCATATCCCTGAAACAGGCGCGGTGACCTGTCTTTTTTTTTGTATTTTTCGAAACAGACATCGGTGAGGAACATGTAAGGAAATTTTTAAAAAATTGTTCGATAACTCTTTTTTCCGAGGAATCATCTCAATTAAGCTTTCTGTCTAACATGTCGTGACACCATCATTTTCCCGACGTGCCCCTCTACATTCAGGTGAAGTTGCACTAATATAAAAAAGATGCCAGAGTCCCCTCTTGCAGAAGGATTCGTGCTTCAGAAGTTCGCTCCACTAGGATGCTACCCAATGTTTACTAATGAGAAAAGTTATGCATGTACTAGGTTCCAATGTGAGAAAATTCCTTCATTCTGTTCTTATAGGATTAGCAACTTTGTGAGCGCTGAGTGTACAGAAGGAAGGAAAACAAAATAGACCTCGAGCTCCTTCGTCGAACATCGAAAGCTTGTGGTCGTTTTGTTTTCAAGCTCCTATGTTACTGATGCGTCTGATAGAATTCTGAGAATATATTTTCAGTTGAAAAGCTATCCTGTTGTATTTAGTAGCGATTGAATTTTATTCATTCACGTTCTAATCACAGCAAACTCTCGGCACAAAACTACGGTTTTGGACAAACTCAAATAGAGACGAAACGTGCTCATAAAAATCTAAAAAAGCCGTTGCTCTGTTGGGTTCGGTTCTTTTTCATCACGAAAATTGAGCATTTTTGGAACCAAACTAGGCAATTCAACAATTGTCAAAAATCCACGTTTTGACATCTCTGATATGAAAACTCACTACAAACAAATGGTCTAGGTTGCAAAGGAACTCTATGCTCTTTAATGAATGACCTACTTATCTCTCAATAACTTATCTCAAATTCCAGAAATACAATCTTGCCCGCATAAGAGGCTGAAACATTCAGAGTCTGTTTGCTTGACAATTGACTGGAAACAACTCATTTTCATATCAGAGGAGGCGTTTCATCTTTTG